>NW_016107373.1:7130094-7204546 GCF_001604975.1 Cebus imitator | reverse complement strand
CGCGCCATTGCACTCCAGCCTGGGTAACAAGAGCGAAACTTCGTCTCAAAAAAAAAAAAAAAGAAAAAAAGAAAAGTAAGCTGAAAGACAGGAGGAATTTCCACATTGATATTTAATCCACTTGCTTCACTTTTTAAGTGAAAGGAAGACTTTTCTATTGAGGGACATTATTTATTCATGCAGAGTAATAAAGATATAATAAATGGTGATTATATTATATATCTTGTGGTGATCTGAAAATCCAGCTTTGTTCTATCTTCTTTATAGGTAAAATTAATATATGTTGTACAACTCAGCCAACAGTTCTGCTGAGGATGCACCAGGCTGAAGGGAGTCTGTTCATCTTGTGCACAGCTGCAATCTCTTAGCCAGTAGGGAATTTTTAATTTTTTTTTTATTAGAGTAGCAAATAGATAAGATAGCTTTGCTCTTATTTCCTGTTTGAAGAAGGCTATTTTTTTTGTTTTTTACTTCATACTCAAGTTACTAAACCTATTACTTTTAAACAGTTATTGGAATAAACTGCCTCAAAAGGAAGTATCAAATAAATTACTCAGTGTTCAATTTGATAACTTCTGAAGTTTGTTGGGGAAGCACTCCTCTGCTCTTATTCTGGGTCATTCTGTTGGGTTTGATGTCAGCGTAGTCTTCAAGAATCAGTACCTCAGCCAGTTCTCATCAATCAAAGGATTTTATTCTCATAACTGCATTTACTGGTCATTGTTCAACATAGGGCTCAGGTTGGGTCACTGAAGGACAGGTTGTAGATATTCGCTCAACTGATCTCTCTGAGTTGTAAATTTGTAATAACTCTAGCTGTTCACAGTCATTTTGAAAATTCAAGGCAGATGTAGTTCTGGAGATTAAAATCAACTCAGAGAAGAGTAGATCCAAAAAATAAAGCAAAAAATATCTGGTTGTCTAGTATGATTCGCTGTAGCTAAGTGTGCCTGAAGATATTCTCTAGGCTACTTACTTTTTTGTGATACAACACATTCTTTGTTTTACTTAGGACAGGTTGATCTGGGTCTACCATTTGAAACTCAAAGAGCCTTTGCTAATTTAGAACACATACTTATTTAGGGATTTTTCTTTCTGGAGAATTCAACTGTTTAAAAAGAGCACCATGTTAGAATGGAACAAGAACTAAATCTGGAGTCAGAAAACCTCATTTCAAAATTGTATTCTTTCAATTATCTGAGTTTTTTGAAGTCTTCTATGAGAAGGCTGTAATAACATCCGCACCTACCTACATTACAGGGTTGCTGTGAAGGTTATATGAGACAAAGGATACGAAAATTCTCCAGAAATGGAAAGTGTTAGGTAAAAATATAGTAAATCAAATTTCTTTAAAACATACAGCAAGTCATTACACATCACACAAAGATGAACTGCCTAGCATTTCTTCATTGTAAAAGTCATTACAAAAGTATAAAGTGTCTCATTATGAAATTATTGAGAATATGAATTTGACTTATGTCACAAGTTCTTAGGAAAGTTTTGTGTTATGGCAAAAAAGCTGAGAGCCCAGATGAGAATTTTATTTATTTGCGAATTTAGAAAACATTTATAAGCACCAAACACCAAGTCAGGTACTTTTGGGCCCCAGGAACTTAGGCAGCAAAAGCACTCCAGGTGCAGCTAGAGAGATAGACCAATATATAAATAATTGAAATGTGATAAGATACATGCTAGGATAGAGATAAGAATCAAAGCCTATGGAAGCAGAGGGAAGGAAACTACTATCAATGCTTCAATGTGCTGAGGAAAGTTACAGTGAGAACTCAACCTTTAAGCTCTGTCTCAAAGCCTAAAATACAATTCTCCAGGGAGACAGAGTTGAAGTAGTTTCTGCAAATTTAGACCTGAAGGTAACTATGAAGATCATATAAGGTTTTAGCAGCAGAAAAAGCTAATTGAATTTCTATTCAGAACATTTGTATTCCAGTATCAGTTCCGCTGATAACTCACTGTATGGCCTTTCTAAGATTTTTTTATTTCTCTGGTCTTGTATTTCAATTTAGAAATGAGAAGGGGTTAGATGACCATCAGTAGATGTTTCAGCAAAAATCACCTATACTTTATGTCTAAACCTCCACTTTACAGATACAAAATGTTGAATGCCAAAAATGTAACTTGCCCAAAGAATGGATGTAAATGTAGGAGATAAGTGATTCAAAAACTCTAATATATAATTGCTATACATGTCCAAAGTTATCCCATTGGAAATTATCATTACATGTTTAATTTCTCCATAGATTTTTTTATGATTGGCCAACTGAGACTCATAAGAAGAGCTGGTTCAGTGTATGATCAATCACGCAACTCTTTGTAGTCTCTATTTTGTTTACTTCTATAAATGGAGAAAAGAAGGGGTAAGGATTGGCTGTACCAGGAGATTATACCTTTTTGTCCTGGCACCACAGAAATTTCCACGTTGTTTGGAAAGACAACACAACTGTGATGACAAACAAGATATTATCTTGAACCTTTCCCTAAAAATTCCTCTGGAAGTGCTTTCATTGCTCTTAGGAATATAGACCTTAAGTAAATTACTATTCCCAGTTAGTAGTTTTGGACTTTTGAATTAGCAAATTCCTATAGCAAATTTGTTCTGTGTTGCAGAATGATGTCAAAGATGAGACTCATATTCTAGTTATTTGCACATCATCAGGTGAGATTTTTCTATGTTGGGGCATCAGCACTTTCAGTCAGATTCTACTCTATGTCAAAAACTCTCCACATGTTTTTCCTCAGTGACCAGTTGGTCATTCTCGGTAAGTACCCTGAGGAGATAGATCAGTATGTACATAGCATATCTTCATCGGTGGCAACTTCAGTAAATATGGATTTGGTTGGAGTGTTACCTTTTCCTTCTTAATGAACACCTGTGGGATTTGCAGTGTGAAGGTAGCAATATGAAGCAGAAAAATAAAATTTTAAAAATTTATTTTTAAAAATAAAAACTGTGTTTTAGCACAATGTTTTACTAATCATCTTTCCAGTAATGTTCACATTTTGAGAGTTAGCAATCTAAGCATCATTAACCACCCTTCATGAGCATCATGAGATGCTATGTTGGCATTATTCATTTTTAAAGAACATGATATTTGAAATATGAAATTTATATGATGTAAATTAAGGAATTCACATTATATAAAAGTTAGTTTATTTTCAGCTGAATTTCATTCAACACAGCAAATTTTGTTGAAAGCCTTATGATGGAAATATAATTTAGGAATGCCTAACAGGGGATAAAAAGATGAATAATATTTTCTGACATTTATTGAGAGTGCCATGATGTGTTAAAACACTCTGTTAGTTTATCTAGTCCTCCCATCCACAAGGCGAGGTAGTACTATCATTAGCCTATTTTGCAGGTGAGAAAACTGAGGATCAGAGGGCTTATGTAAATTCCCTAACTACACAAGTAGTTAGTGAAAGACCCTGGATTTTAACTAAGGAAGCCTAATGCCAGAGCCTTTTCTTCTAACCTCTGCCTTAACACTTTCAATTATTAATGTCTAATTATCTTAGAATTATACAAATTGGGATTACGTTATCTAATGATTCCTCGATAAGCATCTATTGATTAGTGTGTGCTGAATTTAACTGAATTGAAGTGGTTTTACTTACATTTATTATATAGATGATAATGAAACAAAATCACATTTAAAAAGAATGACTCTATAAAATATCTTATTTGCCTAATTTTTTTTTTCTTTTTGATATTTATAAAGATTTACTTTATTCTCAGTGTTCAATAATATGTCCCTGCCTGATGTGGCATTTCCAATGTGCTGCACTATTTTTCTGTTTTGTTTTTTAATAAACTAACTTGCTGTTGAAACTGACAACACAAGATTCTTTCCTATGTGAATTTTATTATATGCAAAGACTGGCAACTTCTCTCAGGAAGCTCTGAAAGTAAATCAGCTGCAGTGAGCTGTTTGTGTTGTAACAAAACAGATCACACATCCAATGGCTCAACAGATTACATATGCATTCTCTCACTTATGTAAGGTACAAAGAGAGATTTCTCGCCAGTAGAGGTGGTAAGGCATCACCTCTTTTCACTGAATCTCTTCTTTCTTAAATCTTAGTGATCAGTTACCACTAGTGGCTTCCAAGGTCAATCTGGGGGTTATCTGACCTTCATCCCCACAAGGCATAAGCAATTGAGGAGGACCACAGAAACAGTATTTGTGGCCAAGGCTCCAAATAATGTTAATCATGTCTGTCCATATTCCCTATAAAAATCTCAGTTCTGCATGTTACCAACCATACCACAATAAAAAGGAGACTGAGAAATGCAAAATGTGTGTCCTGAAGCATAGGGAATAGTTTCCAGAGAACAGTCAGGATCTGAGATAGATTATTTCACCCCTGTGTTTAACCTCCCTGTTATTTGCTAAGTCATAATGTCTGGTGAAAGGCATTTCCATGTTTATTACATTCGTAAGGGTTTCCACCTGTGAGTTTGTATCTAGTGATGAGTAACTTCGGTTCAAAATGTTCTCGCACACTCATGAAATTCACAGGGTTTTACTCCCCCATGGGAGTTCTCTGATGTCTGCTGAGGTGTGACTTTTGGCCAAAAGATTTTTCCACATTCATGACATTCATAGGATTTTCCCTAGCGTGAATGCCATCGTTGGGGGAAACAGCAATGGAGGAAGGGCTTAAAGAGTGCCTATAGGCCGGGCGCGGTGGCTCAAGCCTGTAATCCCAGCACTTTGGGAGGCCGAGGCGGGTGGATCACGAGGTCAAGAGATCGAGACCATCCTGGTCAATATGGTGAAACCCCGTCTCTGCTAAAAATACAAAAAATTAGCTGGGCATGGTGGCGCGTGCCTGTAATCCCAGCTACTCAGGAGGCTGAGGCAGGAGAATTGCCTCAACCCAGGAGGCGGAGGTTGCGGTGAGCCGAGATCGCGCCATTGCACTCCAGCCTGGGTAACATGAGTGAAACTCCGTCTCAAAAAAAAAAAAAAAAAAAGAGTGCCTATATAAAATGATTACTTTGTAATGCTACAAAAGGGGTTTTAAGCCCTTGAGCATGTTATGTACTGTGACAGAGTCAAGTTCACACTACACCTGGAACATGAAGGCTTAGGGAAGTTTGCCTCCCCAGAAGCCTGATGCAGTTTGTTGTGATTTACTCTTCCCAGTACTTGTAACCATTTTACATATGCACTCTGTAAGCCCTTCCTCCATTGCCATTCCCCTCAACATGCCGCAAGGATTCCAGAGGCTTCACATCCAGCCGCCACATTCGTCTCTTTAATAAGGTTTATTGCCCATGTGACTTCTATGAAGTGTGGTGAGGCCTCTCTTCTCACAGAAGTTTTTCCCACATTCCTTACGTTCATAAGATTTTTTTCCCTGTGTGAATACACTGAGGCTTCCTGAGGTTTGAATTCCAGTGAAAAAGTTTTTTGAAAGTCATGACATTTATAGGCTATTTCCCCTGTGTTAATAAGCTGATGCAAACTGAGGTGTGACTTCCAGTGAAAAGTTTTTCCATATTCATTAGATTCATAAGGTTTTTCCCCTGTGAGTTCTCTGATGTCTAGTGGGGACTGCCTTCAAACAGAAGGTTTTCCCACACTCATTAGATTCATAGAGTTTTTCCATTGTGTGAATATGCTGATATTTTCTGAGATTTGACTTGAGGTGAAAGGTTTTCACATATTCTTTACATGCATGATTTTCCCCCATGTGTATTCTCTGAAATGAGTTGAGTCTTGATTTTTCATGAAAAGTTTTCCCATATACATGACATTCAGAAGTTTTCCTACCTACTTGAGTTATCTCTTGGGACATGAGAGCTGACTGATCACAAGAGTTTCCATATTCTTTACATCCACAGGAGGTCTCTCCCATATGACCATGCTTATGTGTCAATAATATTGCCTGCATGTTAAAGCAATGCCCACTATATTTTAAATATTTCTACTAGCTTGAATTTTATGATGTCGTCTGAAATGCCCATGATTTCTGAGTTATTTCACAGTTAAATTTTAAGCATCTAGATTCTCTCAAAACTCCATTGCATCAAGATCATTAAGGCAAAGAATGTTCTGATGTACAGTTAACTCCCCATGTCTCATTACCGAACTATTTCCATTATTTACATTGAGATTTAAGATACAGTTTGTGCTAAAATTATATGTTTATATAATTCAACTTTCTCCTTAGTTAATGTGTGGCTGTGTGATTGCAACTTGCTACAAATGTCTGCTTTGAATTTCTTGAATTTCTTGGCTCCTCTTAATTACATCATCAACTGTGTAGACACCTGGGAGACTTGGTTTTGGCAGTGTGCTGCTATGAAGAAATACTTGAGACTAGGTAATTTACAAGAAAACAGGTTTAATTGGCTCACAGTTCTACACAGCTGGGAAAGCATCAGTGAACTTACAATCATGGTGGAACGTGAGGAAGGGAAGATATGTAACTTCCTTACAAGCAGGAGAGAGAATGACCAAAGGAGGAACTTGACAAACGCTTATAAAACCATCAGATCTTGTGAGAACTCACTGACTATCACATGGACAGCATAAGAGAAACCACCCCCATAATTCAATTATCTCCAATTGGGGTATCCCTTGACACAGGGGGATAATGAGATTGTGGGGATTGCAATTCAAGGTCAGATTTGGGGTGGGAAAACAGCCAAACCATATAAGGCATTGCTTCTACTATCCATGGCTCTGCTTCTTATTCCAACTAAAAAGTGCCTCAGGTTTCACCATGTAATGTCCCAAAGATGCCAGTATACAGCATATCTCCAGCATCATGCCCTGTATAGCATCTTCTGAGTGTTATCCAGGTCCTGCCACTCCTCCCAGGTAAATTTAACAGTCACATCTTCACCAATCCCTGTAATGGCACATTTCTCCTCAACTCATCAGCCTCCTGAATGCTTCCTCTCCCTGGACTCATAATTGATATCACCATATGTGTTGGATAAAGCCATAGCTCTTGAAAGATTGAACTGGAGACGTCATTTCATCTTGCTCTTGGAATCACATATAGAACTCTGGAAGCAGCCGGGCACGGTGGCTCAGGCCCATAATCCTAGCACTTTGGGACGCTGAGGCGGGCGGATCACAAGGTCAAGAGATCGAGACCATCCTGGTCAACATGGTGAAACCCTGTCGCTACTAAAAATACAAAAATTAGCTGGGTATGGTGGCATGCGCCTGTAGTCCCAGCTACTCGGGAGGCTGAGGCAGGAGAATTGCTTGACCCTGGGAGGCGGAGGTTGCAGTGAGCCGAGATCATGCCACTGCACTCCAGCCTGGTACCTGGCAACAGAGCGAGACTCTGTCTCCAAAAAAATAAAATAAATTAAAAAAAAATAAAAAACTTTGGAAGCACCACTTCACAGATGAAGAATCCAACCCCAGACCAGCGAAGTGCCCAGAAAGCAAGGGATCCAGAAAGGGTGGAAGGAAACATGTTTGCTTGTCTTCAGATGGATTATTTATCTCGATTAAATTGTCTGAGTTCAAAGGACCATTGCTAGCATCCACTTAACATTATATGATATGGCTCTCTCAACAGACCAGGGGTCTTTTGTTTGTTTGTATTTTTTTTTTATAAGACATTAAAAAAAGAATTTCACAAAAGAATTGAGAAGAAAACATAAAGCACAGTTATGTTATAAAGATAAGATTCAGTAAAATTATGTGGTTGGAAAGTAAATAATCAGAGCTGAAACTTGGGTTAGTTTTTCCATCTAAGCAAACTCTGTCTCCAAGTGAAGGCTTCTGCATGGATTAAGACCTCATCACGTGTGAAGAAAGTGGATTCATCTCAGTAGCTTCACTGTAGAGCTTGACTGCCAAAGATCCCCACCAGCAGCAAATGTATTCCATTTTGTGGGGTTTTTTTGTTTGTTTCGTTTTGTTTTGAGATGGAGTCTCGCTCTGTCAACCCAAGCTGGAGTACAATGGTGTGATCTCAGCTCACTGAAACTTCTGCTTCCCAGGTTCAAGAGACTCTCTTGCCTCAGCTTTCTGAGCAGATGGGATTATAGGCACCTGCCACCACACCCATCTAATTTTTGTATTTTTAGTAGAGACGGGGTTTCATCATGTTGGCCAAACTGGTCTTAAATTCCTAACCTCAGGTGATCCACCTATCTTGGCAAGTAAAGTGCTGGGATTATAGGCGTGAACCACCACACCCAGCAAGCAAATGCATTCTGGGTGTTCCTGCTAAGCTGTTTCCATTGCAATTCCACAAAGCACTGCCTAAACTGATTGGAATGCCTCTAGAGAAATTCATGAGACATTTTGCTTAAATTCTGGGAGATCTTGCTCAACTCTTCCTCGCTACCTCTTAAGAATTCAGCTCTGCTTGTTCCAAACATTGGGGTATTTGCTTTGTATTTTGGTTTCTTTTCACCACTCAACTCAAATGAAACAAAGCAAAACAAAAGACACACACACACACACACACACACACACACACACACACACACACACAGATCAACTAAACCCAACAAATGAAAAGACCCCCAGTCCTATGGATTCCTAGGAGAAGGCATGTCCCTTTTAGGGCAGAAGTAAATGGTCAGATCTTATTACTTTTCATTTACTCTAGTGAAGTAAAAAAATCCTTAAACACAAGTTTTAGTGATTACTTAATCAAAGTCCTTTATTTTAAAGCTAGGGAAAACTGAGGCTCCAAAATTAAGGAAATTGTTCAATTAATTAATCCAGAGTCAAGTTTTGACAACTACCTTCCCATACAGTTGTCATGACTTACAGTTATGTTCCTGCTTCCATGAATGCATGCCTCACTCTAGGCATTAATGGGTGCTAATACTTGGGGGTAGTGTGACTTTGATGGTTTTATTATTTTTATAATGGCATCCCTAGAGGAATGGCAGCAGAACTGCCTTGGAATTACACATGCAAACAAAATAAATATAGCGTGTGCTCTTGAGAAAAGAAAGCAAAACAGCATTAAAGTTTAGTGAAAGCTTATTATCTGGAGAAATATATTTTCATGTAAGGGGAAAGCTGTCCAGAACTCACCCTGAGAACGTGAGGAGGGTGAAATTTAAGTTTAATCTTCACTTTAGCAATTACCTTGGGTGTTCAATAAAATCTGGTTAATTATCCTTAGAGGTATAGTCTTTTTAGATTAGGAAGTATTTTTTAATGTTCCATTAGTTGTTTATCATCAGTCATAAAATAAAACTAAGAATGTATTGTTATTATAGCAATCTTTCATTATTATATGTGCAGGTGTAGGGCAAAGGTCATGAAGAAGATCCACTCATTGAATATTCCCCTCCCCCCACATCTCCTCTTGTCAATATTTATGTTAGATTAGTTAATATATATGTTCTTCATTCTTAGCAGTGGTAACAGACAAGTTATTGATGTAAACAGACTTCCAGGCAACATATTTTGTGTTTATGTGTTAAGTAGTTTGGTTGTTCATTATGATTAAATAAATACATCAATTTTCCTTCTAGAACAGTAAGAAAAAGTGTATATAACCTGTGTGATGTGTGTGAATTTCTATATTATAGCTTATAGCTAAAAATATTAATTATATTATTTTGGATATAAACAATAGCTATAGGTACCAAGGAAACAAACACACAATGACCTTAAGTGTTTAGACTAAAATTATTTTTTAAAACTGAAATAAGAGAACAGGTTTTCTAATGCATAAGTAAGAGTATATTACTGTTTCCTTAGTGCTATAATCATTTAGCTAAGCCCAGGCATGGAGGCTGTTGGAAAGTATTACACATCATACAATTCAAAATATTACAGTTATAAGACCTGAAAACATTCATCAATATGTTTAAAGAATTGGAATCACTGCCTGCGACATGAGTTTACCTATATAACAAACCTGCACATGTATTCCTGAACCTAAAATAAAAATAAAAAAAGAATTGGGATCATACAAAGTGTGCTCTCTAAGCCCAATGTAATTGAAAGAGAAAACAGGAAGAGAAGGAAACTTTGGAAATTCACAAACATGTGGAAATTAAATAGTATACTTCTATATAACTAATGGGTCAAAGAAGAAATCATGAGCAAATTAGACAATATCTTGAAATAAGTAAAATTGAAAAGACAACATATCAAAACTTACAGAAAGTTATTAGATGGAAGTTAATAGATGTAACTGTCTATAGGTATATAATATATATTTAGGTATAAATCCTTAAATCAGTAGCTTAACTAACAATGAAAAAAAAAGAAAAGCTAGAACAAGAGCAAACTAAACCCACAGTAAGCAGTATAACAAAATAATAAAGATTAGAGCAAAAGTAAATAGACAATGAAAATTAATAGAACAAAATCAATGCATCAAAAGCCAGCTGTCTAGAAAAGACAGAAAAATTGATAAATCTTTAAACAACCAACACAAAAAAGAAATGACTCAAATTACCAAAATCTGAGGTGGAAGAGTGACATCACTCCCAGCCTTACATAAATAATGATTTTAAGAGAGAACTGAACAACTGTATGGCAACTAATCACAATACTTAGATGAAATGGACAAATTTGTAGAAACACAAACTACTAGACTGACTTAAAAATGAATGGAAAATCTAAATTGCCTCATAAAAACTAAAGAAATTGAATTAATCATTTTAAAAGTTTCCATGAAGAAAGGCTCTGGGCAATACAGCTGGTGAATTCTACCCGATATTGAAACAAATAATATCAATTCTTATATATTAATACAATCCCAATGAATATAAAACTCTTGTAAAGAAGCAAAAGAGAGGGGAACATTTCTATCTCATTTTATGATGCCAGTATTACCCTGATACCAAAACCATAAAAAGGTATTTTAAGAATTAAACAACTATGACCCCATATCCCTTATCAGTAGTGATAAGGGATAAAAATAAAAATTCTCAGCAAAAAACTAGCAAATCAAATCCAGGAATATGTAAAAAGATTTGCATAGGCACATTATATGACATGTTTAGAATCAGAAAATCTATACAGAAAGAAAGAAAATTAGTGATTGTTTGGGGCTTAATGGCAGGGTGAAAAATCACTACACGTTGGTACCATGTTTCTGGGTGATGTAAATGTTCTAAACTTAGTAGTGATTGCATAACCCTATGAAATACAGAAACCATTGAATTACGCATTTTAAAAAAGTGAATTTTACGATATGTGAATTATATCTCACTAAATAAGTTAAAGATACTATAGCTACAAACAGCAAAGGCCTGTAGTTGAGTGGTTATCTGTCAATGAGCAGTGCTGAAAGGGGATCCATGTGATTTCCTGCATCTTCTATCTTTAACTCTTTATTCTTTCCTGACTTATCTGTTGTATTTGGAGACTCCTTTTCTAGTGTTTCCCTAATATAATTATAACATGATCACCTGATTAGAGTTTTGTTTTTTTGTTTGTTTTTTAAGTGAGTCATTCATTACCAACAGCTATAAGGTGTCATGCTCATGTGCAACTCACTATCATTAAAATACTATTTCAGATACGATTGAATAATGTTCCTACACTCTCAGCTACTTGTACTGTGCTATCTTTTCAAATATGACAGCTATAGAATATGATGAGTTACAGGTAGTAAACTTAGAGAAATATATATATATTTTTTTGTATTCTGACACTTCTCCCTCTGCTTTTAGCGTAAGAGTCTCGATGTCATAGAAGTCTTGGGAGGAGATATCTGCTCATCTTTCTAACTCACTGCCTTTATCTTATGGCACAAAGGGTGATTTATCTGAAAGATAACAGTGGGAAAGAAACTTGTGCAATTCAACAACTTCTGGGCTCTCTCTTTTGGACTTGTCTGCTTTGACAGTGTATGATTTTTCTTCTGATCCTTATTTTCAATCTGGTAAACACACCTATGTTAAAATAACTATGCCTTCTATATGCATGTCTGAATATTCCTCCTCTCTATCCCTGCACTGGAGATCAATGTAATGAAGTAAATGTTTCTAATTTACCTCTTCAGGTACATATCTAATCTTCAGACTCCTTTATGGGTGAGCTGGTCTAAAGACCAGGATTCAGGTGGGAGTAAAATTGAGAAATTTCTTTTTTAATCCAGTATTTATTGTCTTAGTTTTTAAAAAAATCAGTAACAAATCTTAAATATGATTCCTGCTTTGATTTTCAGATAGTTACAAATGGGAGGTATAAAGAGGGATGCCATTTATTATCCTCTTAAATAGGAACATGTCAGAAATAGCCTAAAGCCTTTCTGACATGCTGCTTCTATTAAAGAGCATAATAAATAACATCCCATGTTGTTGTGACATACATGGCAGATGATCTTCTGTCAGGTATGTCAGAAGGTCATCTGTCATGTATGTCACACAACCAAAACAGCACAACTAGCTTCAACCAGTTGTCCACACTTGAAAACAGTAAGTGAATACCAAAATCGCACCAGGTAAAAAATCACACGCCAAAATATAGCTTGTCTGGACCATAAGGGAAATATAATGCTCCTGAAGCCCATATTTCACAGAAAAATCATGCAGTGTCATTTAAACAGCATGGGTATTGCCTTTGTACAAAACGAGGTGTTCACTAGTTCCAGATGGAAGCAGGCTGACATGCTGCTTTTGTGTCCATCCTCACTCTTGTGTCCCTGCTCTCCAAGGATAGGCATCCATCTGTCCAGAATTATTTAACTAGAGTTCTGCCCAGAGGCAGGAAGCTGGGCAACACAGCCAGACTTATGTAATATTTCCAAAGTGTACTTCCACTCTGTTTATTTCAGTGATAGCTTTGAGATACCATAAGAGAGGAAGGGAAGGTAAAATGGGGGGCAGCTAGTTTCTTATTTCCCATGCTCTTAATATTCCATGCTTGAATCGTTCATCTGTCCTATTCTCTTTTACCTGAGTGCTGATTTCATTTCACATTCCCAATGTCAGAGAGAAAAAGGTCTGTTCTATCACCTTTCCCTGGGCACATTCTCTTTTTGCAGACATTGTTGCTTTCAGAATTCATCAAAACTATGTATGCATCTCTCCTTTAAATGTCCCTTTGCAACTCTTCATATTGATGACATTGGTACTCTTACCTCAGACCTATAATTGAAATAAATAGTGCAGAGCTGTATTGTGGGCATATTTTTTTTTCTCTCTCTCTGTGCTGGCTAACTCATTTTATCTTCAAATTTTAAACTGCATGGTGATGAATATTAATGGCCATATTAGTATGTAAAAATGGCATTGAGATTGATACATGGTAAATGTTCCAACTAAGAAGTGTGGAATTGCCTATCTTTTTGATTAATTCCATGTTCTCAATACCTAACTAGAAACTCTTGAGACCTATATCTTTTGCCTTTATTCTACTGGTATATGACTTCCTCTCATTGAGGCTACCTGGGAGAAAAATGCCTATCAAATGGCAGAAGAAGCCAATGTATGTCAGCAATATTAACCTAAACCTCCTCTTTAAATTAGCATATAAGTCAACAACTAAGGGTTTCCAGAAATTTGAGAAAAAAACATTAACTATTAACAGAACTATGCAGATGAAGCAGAATCAACCTGAAGAAAGTTAAATTCAAATTAATTTTATCTATATGTATATTGTAGCAATTTATTAAATACTATGATACTATCTAAAAACATGAGATAATATGAATCAAAATTATGACTATAATAAATATTTGAGTGGAGTCTTGAATATGATTACCTAATTGTACATCTGAAAGATAAAAATCAAGGAAATCTCCCAGAATACAGAGCAAGAAAAACAAGTGTTAGAAAATATGGAAGAAGTCAATTTAGAAGAATGGATTGAGAAGCTTCAATGGTCTCTAAATGAAGTTTTACAAAAAAAGAACAGATAAAAGAGAGGGAGAGACATACAAATGGAAGAAAATGTTCCCAAGTTAAAGAAAAATTCTCTGTCTTTAGGTTGAAAAAATTATCTCCAGTGTCCAGAAGGATCAGCCAATTCAGATCTGTACTTAGGCTTATGTTAAAGAAAGCTTAGTATTGTAAAGATAATTTTAAGTTTTTAGGCAGTGTATGGAAAGCTAGGAGGAGGTTAGTTTGTGTGACCTTATTAAAAAAAAAAAAGGAAGAAAGGAAGGAAGGAAAGAAGGAAGGAAGGAACAAGAAAGAAAAGAAAAAAGAGGAAAGAAAAGGAAGAAAGGAAGAAAAGAAAGAAAGAAAAAGAAATAAAAAAGGAAGGAAGGGAGGGAGGGAGGGAAAAAGGAAACAAAGGAAGGAAAAAATACGAAGAAAACTTGAATGGCTTAAAATGTAAAATTCTGTATGCTAGACAGTAGTTCACTGTTGTCAAAATGCAAAATAATTTACAACCTGAATTTCAAGATCTAGTTAAAATGGGGACATTTTAAAATGTCAACAGCTCAGAATGTTAGCTTTCTTGTGTATTTCTAAAAAAGACCAATTACTTAAGTATATACCACAGCAATTAAAAAAAATCTCAAAAAGAGCACAATCAAATCACATGCTGATTGACATGAAGCGGAAAACAATTAGAAAAAAATTAAAAATTACAGAAAGGCAGAAAAATATTTTTAAGAAGAAAGTATACCCATAATATAAATATAAAATTGAGAGCTGAAAAGTTTTCAATTGTGTGATGAAGGTATATGTATTAAAAAGAAAATCTCAAAAAAAATAAATAAAAATAAAAAAAAGAAAATCTCTCACACTCAAATAAGTATTGCTTACTACTAAATTCAGACTCTCCTTTAAGGCAGGGCATTTGTATCTATTATCTTTGCATCCTAAATACCTGAGCATTTAGTACACACAAATGCCTTGTGTCCATTTCTCAGTTCGATTTTTCCAATCAAACTTTCTTTCCCATGTTTATTCTCCTAAGTGCACCATCACATCTGGCCCAGAAAACTGAGAATGAGAGTCAACTTCAGTCCTTTAATAGTTCAATAGCTGCTAGAGAATCATTAAATACTGTTATATCCACCGGTTGAATGAACTTCAATTTGTTGAGTCTTTGATCCCCACTGTCCTAGATTGGACACTAAATACGGTTACAAGAGCATCTTAAATAGTCTCCCTTCTTGAGGGTTCTGCTCCTTCAATTAAATTTATTATTTATAAGAAAATATTCTATCTTGTATAGTATGACTTTTTTTATGTCACCTTATTGCAGAAGTCACTATTTTTCTTGCAGTAGCCATTCCAATTTTCTTCTACAGCAATACAACTCAAATTCCTACCTGGCTATGTGACTGAGTAGAACAAACATTACCTTTCTAATTCCTTTCCCAAATAGATGTAGTTATGTTCTACCTATAATAACGTAGATGAAGGTGGTTTGTGAAGCTTCCAGGAAATATATTTAAATGGCAGAGAATACCCTCCTTTACTCCTTTCTGAAAGGCTGGAAGGGAGATATTATCACTGAAATGGACAAGATAAAACATAAATCATATGCAGAAGATGTGGAATTTAGGTCTCTGATGACAATAGAATTTTTGTTACCAGCTATAGGCTGCCTGTGTGTGTGTGTATATGTGTGTGTGTGCACATGTGTGTGTATGTAGAAGAAATGAACTACTATTCTATGTATGCCATTGTAATTTTGTCATGCAATTTCATCATGCATAGCTCTATAAACCCTCGTAATCCTGTAATTCTGCGATGCAAATATTTAAGACAATCTAACAGAACTACTGAATAATATCCAGACTCCTTCAATGACCACCAAGGAATTCATAATTTGTCTTAAATCTGTCTGTCAAACATCATATACTACTAATTCCTGTATTCTTGCCACTGCGACCATTCACCATTTCTTCTTTCTTTCCTCATCCGTGAAGTTTCTCTATTCTTTCTATAATCTTATTCTATGTCTAGTTTCTTCTAAGTCTTTGGTTTTCCCGTCATTCTCAGGGCACTATTCAATGGGTAAGTTTAGTAAATATAACATAGCTTTTCTCATTTAAACTTGTTTTCTTTTGTATGCATGGATTTCAACAGTGGATATAGTTAATCAGTAAGTTATTTGGAAATTTAATGGTAGGCAGATGAACAAAAAAGCTGAGATAAGCAGATACAGAGATCAAAATGCACACACATATATGTGTGTACATGAGGGTATCTAAAATAAAAATGTATTATGCTCTTCATACTAATTGTCTCTAGACCTGGGAAAACCAGCTACTGTGTACTTTTTGTGACCTTTCTTCTTTCATATGCATATACACAATCACTGATTTCTAGTTTATAAGTGTTCTTTTATTCAATGTTTAAATAGTAACTTCCTGTTACTATTGAGTCCAAATTCAAAATTTGATGAATACATCCCAATTACATCCAATTTGGAAGCGGTATGCAATTTATTTTAAAGATCTATCACTTTCATTGGCACTCATTTGCAGCATCATTGTACTCCTTCCCATTTGCTGGAGCAGTGATTGTCAGCACTCAGGAATCTGTCAGTTGGCTTAAGGGTGCCCATCTCAATCAGCGGGGAAAAATGACAAAAGGAAGCATTATAACTTGTTAAATGATATTACAGATCCTGCCCTGCTCTAATCTGTAATTGAAAATAATTTCAAAATCACACAAAGAATGGCCTCCTGTGAATTTTTGAGCACCTTCAAATTCAGATCCAGTTTTAAGACATTTAATGATTACATTTATGCAGCCAATTCATCCAGCCAGAAAAACTGCCTCTCTCCATTCTTAGAGCTGGAGCAGATACATTAGAGACAAAGCAGAGCCCGTATGAAAGAAGAAAAATGGTGACTCATAAAGCTCTATTTGGGAGTCTGAATTTGGGGAGAATGTTGCTGCTATAGACTGATGCCCACCACACAAAGCCATCACAACCACCTGTTGTTGGTGTCACAGAGCAAGAACAGCCACCTGTGTGCCCGTTGACTACCTTTTCACCTCTTGACTTGTTTTTGCCTGGTGAACTTGAAATATCCATGATGCGCCACAAAATTTGCATTATGCCTGCAAAAGCTATTGAGAATTGGATATAGACAAAAGCCTTTCACTATCTCTGGCTGACAATCAAATTCCTTTCAGCAACAATGCAATGTTACAGGGTGGGGTAAAAGCTGGGAACAGAAAGCAGCAAGAGATTGCAGTAGTCATTTTGAGAGTTAGAATATCTTGGGTGGTTTACTCTTCCTCCAAAAATTTCAATCTTACTTTCCTTCTCAAAATGATTAGTGGTCTCACTGGGACCCGCTCCAGCCACTTAAATAGAGTTTTCCTTTATGTTATATTATTTGAGGAAATACTATACATCGGGCACTGTGCTACATGTCTGCAATATACAGTTTCTGTACTACAGAGCCTAACATTTGGGAGGAAGGGAAGAATAGAGTGAGGCTGGAGCAAATAAATGTTTGTGCTTGAAATTAAAAACCACCCATGATACAGTTAATGAAAAAAAAATAGCTAAAATACAAACATGGTATGCCTGCAGGTAATAAAATAGAAAAGGAGAAAAGAAGAGGACTTTGGTGAAAGCTCTTATGGAGTGTACATAGAAAAAAATATCTGGATTGACTGAGACAGCATTCTGGATAATTATGTAGGAAATTTCTTACATTACTAAATCTCATGAATCCACCAAAACCTAACGAAAGTAAACATTTTTCAGTTCACAGTAATGCCACATTTGAAATAAATTGGCAGTAAGCTTTGGGAGGCAACAATTAGTTCACCACAATTTCATAATTTTTGAAGGGTATGATAAAATACAATCTCCAGACTTTTCCAGCTGTAGCTATCCACCAGACAAGATGCTACATGAAGACAGGGGCTTGGCTTTGCCTTTTTCACCACTGTATCTTGAGGACCTAAAACACCACAAGACATATATGAGAGACTTGACTGTGAATGACTAAATGACTGAATAAATAAGAGAATGTGGAAAGCCTTCATACAGAAACAATTATAATAAGGAGCTGGAGCAACCAAATGCATTTCCTTAATATATGAAAAGAATGGTAAAATAACTGTCTTTCTACCTCTATTGTCTGGCAGCAAACTCAAATACTAAATCCCATTCAAATACTGATGGTAAGTATAGCTTTCCACATAGTACTTCTGTAATTAAATGCCCAAGCCTAAAGTTTGAACAGATGGGCATAGGTTTAAATAAATAATGTCAACAACAAAAGAAACAAAAAATCTTTATTGATGGGGAGTTTACTGAGATTTCTTCAGGATTAAACAGCTTATTCCAGAGTACATGGCAAGGCTAAAACGAGAACTCAGAAGCACTGAATCCTTGGATTTCGGTGGACCATTGTAGAAAGTGTATGGGCTTTAAACTCAGCTTCATCTGGGATTGAATGATGACTTTTCCATAAACTGGTAGGATGCAGTGAAGCAGAGCCTTTTGCTGGATTGCTTAGCTTTGACTTGCAGCTCTTCTATTTACTAGCTGCGTGGCCACAGGAAGATTTGTAATTTTCTAGAGCCCTATTTTTTCATCTATAAAATGAGTATATTTTTAAAACTTCATTGAAGTTGTCGTGAAGATGAAATAAATTAATGTAACTAAAGTGTTTTGTATAGTATCTGACACATACTTAGTGCCCAGTACATAACCAGAAGTAGTGTTTTACTTTTCAAATTGTTTGATATCTCAATGAAATAACCAACTTGAACCACATATCTTAGTGCCTAGAACACATAATACTTTCTCTAATTTGTATCCTCCCATTATACGATAATAATCTTTTAAAAAATATTTGTTTGTAGTTTTACATAGACCTTATATTTGGTGAAGATAATTACTTTAAAGTAAATAATGGATGGGAAATCTTCAATAGTAAAGGGATCTATGAAATAAAGAGTAAAAAATCAAAAAAAGCTGAACATGGGTTTTATAATAAGCACAGTTATAGATTATAAAAAGGGAACGAAGGAAGGAAGGAAGGAGGGAGGGAGGGGGGAAGGGAGGGAAGGAAGAAAGGAAGAAATGAAGGAAGGAAGAAAGAAAGGACAGAGGGAGAGACGAGGGGAGGAACAATAGAAAGGAGGGGAAAGGAAGACTAGGAGGTTCATTTGTTAGAGTGGATCCTTTTATTCCACATGTCTATAATAGCTCTAAATAAATTTTCCTGAACAGGAAGTCTGTTCAGTGTAGTGTATTTTCAGTACGGTCTTTGTAAATGGCCCCAAATAAAGTCATCTTAACACTGAAGTTTATTGATGATATAAGCCTATGAGTTTTTCAATTATTAAATATTGATAATACCAATAGAGGATAAAACTAAACATTATTTCTATTTGTAACTTAAGAGTTTATTTAAAACTTTTGATAAATTTTCCCAAGTTGCTTGATTTACAAAGAATAGGAGACACATGCTTTTGATGAGGCATAGAAGTATCATTGGGAAGCAACAGGTGTGTGTATGTGTTAGGGGTGTGTGTATGTGTTAGTTGTGTGTGTATGTGTGTCTGTGGTTGAAAGAACAGTAATGGCAGCAGGATCTTGTGATGGCATGTGGATCTTAAGAAAACAATTGGCAAATGCTCACTATATTGAGTTTAATTTAAATTGGTAGTAAAAAAAGAAAGCGGTCTTCTCAAAATTAGTAGGTAAGACATAAATACTGGAAATGTATCTTTGAGTAATTTTTTCAAGGATGAGTAGGATCTCACACTATCATTATCAACAAAAGGCTGGAAATAAGTCAATGTAAAAAAGAATTTTGGCAATTATTTTAAAAATAGTCTTGCAAAGTATTCTATTACATGTGCTATGTAACCTTATTCCTACAAAATGCTCAACAAACAAAGAGTTGCTTGTTCAAATGCATTAGAACCACCACATTCTATATCTTCTTTTGGAGATTCGTATTTGAAATTAGCCTATTAAAGGCTTTAAGAAACCTTATGGTAAAATAATAGGTCTAATCCATCATTTCTAAACTTACTTGACCATATAATCTATTTGAGGAATATCTATAGCAGTCTATAGAAAATTGTTCTAGGCACTCTACTGAGTTCTATTATCCCTCTCTTAAAATACCAACAAGAAAAATTACTCTGAGAATATGGAGGGAATTATCCCTAGCTCATTCTACATGGCCAGAATCATCCTGATACCAAATCCAAGCACGCACACAACAATAAAAAA
The DNA here is from genome assembly GCF_001604975.1 of Cebus imitator. Lineage (NCBI taxonomy): Eukaryota > Metazoa > Chordata > Mammalia > Primates > Cebidae > Cebus > Cebus imitator. The sequence continues at coordinate 7,184,432 of NW_016107373.1, read as the reverse complement.
AATAAAACTACACACCTAAGTCCCTGATAAACATAGATACACGAATCCTCAACAAAATACTAGTAAACTGAATTCAATAGCACATCAAAAATACAGTACACCACGATCAAGTAGGTTTTATTGCAGGGATGCAAGGATGTTTCACACACAAATCAATAACTGTGATTCACCACATGAACAGAACTATAAACAAAACCATATGATCATTTCAGCAGATGAGGAAAAAAAATTGATAAAATTCAGCATCAGTTGGTAAGAAAAACCCTTAACAAATTGGGCATCAAAGGAACATAATAATAATAATGAAAGCCATATAAGACTAACCCAGCCAACATCATACTGCATGAGGAAAAGTTGAAAGCATTCCCCTAAGACCGGGAACAAGACAAAGATGGCCACTTTCACTACTCCTATTCAACATAATACTGGAAGTCCTAGCAAGAGGAATTAGGCAAGAGAAAGAAATAGAAAGCATTCAGATAGGAAAACAGGAAGTCAAATGATCAATTTTTGCTGATGGTATGACCTTATATCTGCAAAACTCTAAGGATTCCTCCAAAAGATTCCTAGGTTTCATAAATAAATTATGTAAGGTTTCAGTATACAAAATTAACATCCAAAATTTAGTAGCATATCTAGATAGCAATAACTATCAAGCTGAGAACCAAATCAGTAAGTCCTTCCCTTAAATAATAGTTACCAGTAAACAAAAGTAAAATGTAGGATGAAAGATCTCTATAGAGAAAAACTACCAAACACTGACACAAATAATTTTAGATGACACAAGCAAATGGAAAAACAGCTCATGCTGATGGATTGGAAGAATCAATATTATGAAAATTACCATCCTCTTCAAAGTAATCTATAGATTCAACGCAATTTCTATCAAAATGCCTACATCATTTTTCACAGAATTAGAAAAAACAGCTCTAAAATTCACATAGAGCCAAAAGAGAGTCTGAATAGCCAAAGCAATCCTAAGAATAAAGAACCAAGCAACCAAGCTGGAGGCATCACATTATATTATTTCAAACTGCACTACTAGATCATAGTAACGAAAACAGCGTGGTGCAATATAAAATAGACACATAGATCAATGGAACAGAATAGAGAATCCAGAAATCAAGCCCCCTACCTACAGGCAACCAATCTTCAACAAAGTCAATAAAAACTTACTCTTGGGAAAGGAAACTCTGTTCAATAAATGGTGCTGGGAAATTTGGATAGCCATATCCAGAAAAATGAAACTGGTCACATATCTCTGAGGATATACAAAAATTATCTCAAAATGGATCAATGACTTAGATATAAGACCTAAAACTATTAAAATTTTAGAAAAAAACCTAGAGAAGATTCTTCTGGACATAGGGCTATGCTAAGAATTCATGACTTAGACCCCAAAAGCAAATGCAACAAAACGAAAACCAGACAAATGTACTTAATTAAACTAAAAAAGCTTCTGCAGAGTAAAAGACATAATCAACAGAGTGAACAGGAACCTACAGACTGGGAGAAACTATTTGCAAACTATGCATTTAATAAAGGACTAATATCCAGATTCTACAAGGAATCCAAACAACTAAACAAGAAAAATAAATAACCCCATCAAAAAGTGGCAAAGTACAGGAGAAGACATTTTTAAAGGAAAATGTACAAATGGTGAACAAGCATATAAATACTTAACATTATTAATCATCAGAGAAGTGCAAATTAAAACCACAGTAAGACACCATCCCATACCAATCAGAATTTTCGTTACTAAACAGTCAAAAAATAACAGACATCAGTGAGGATGCAAAGAAAAGGGAATCCTCATACACTGTTGGTGGGAATATAGATTAGTACAACCTCTGTGGACAACAGTGTCAAGATTTCTCAAACAGCTAAAAAATGGAACTACCATTTGATCTATCAATTCCAGTACCGAGTATCTACCCAAAGGAAAATAAACCATTATATTAAGAAGAGACCTGCATTTACGTGTTTATCTCAGCACTATTCAAAATAGCAAAGATATAGAATCAAACTAAGTGTCCGTCAATGGATGAATGAATACAACAAATATATATATATACACCATATTATACTCTCAGCCATAAAAAAGAATGAAATCATGTCTTTTGTTGAAATGTGGATGGAATTGAAGGCTATTAGGATATCCTAAGTGAAACAACTCAAAAACAGAAACTAAAATACCACATGTTCTCACTTATAAATGGGAGCTAAATAATGTGCACACATAGACATAGAGAGTGAAATAAAAGATATTCAAAAGTTGCAAAGGTGGGAGAATGGGAGGAGGATAAGGGATGATAAATTACCTAATGGAAACAATGTACACTATTCAGGTGATGGATACACTAAAAGCCTAGATTTGACCAAGATGCAATATATTCATGTAACAAAACTTCCCGTAACCTCTAAATCTATAAAAATAAAAAGTGAATAAGTTTTTTTAAAAAAGAAAAATTACTCTGAAAATACTATGCTTGGAAAATAAAAGCAGTCAGTTAATAATTATTGAATACCTACCATGTACCAGACAGAATGCAAATAATATTACCTGGGCTTTTTCATTTAATCTAATAGGAATTTTTTATGTTTATATTATTACCATAATTTTACATATTACAAAGTCTTAGAAATATGAATTAACTTGAAGATAATAATTGTGTAATATGATTAGAATTTGAATCCAATTCTTAATGACAAGATATCTATTGTTTTTATATTATAGAGTACTGATTTATTACTAAAATAAAATATAAGGGCAAACAAAGGATATTTTACCGCTACATTCATCAAAAATCAAAGTAATTTTTTATTATGTATCATATTTCTTAATTCCTCCTCTTCTTCTGTAAATAAGTTTTGTTCATTTTAGTTTAGACCACAATGTTTTCAAGTCATAGGCCTGAATGTGTCATGTTTAATTTACCAAATGGATATATGATCATTTACATTTTCATAAATTGTGCTTTTGTTTGATGAGGCATGCATGTTTGAGTTGTTCATATGAGCCTCAATTTTCTTAAAAGGAAAAGACGCAGCTTCATTGTCATTATTGAAAAGAAAAAGTTGCCTATTTTTCAGAAAGGGATTGCCAAATTCCTAGGATCTCTCAACCTTTACTTTGTTACGAATTATGGACTCTGAGGCTGCCTCAGTGAAGGTGAGTTGAGGTGGAGAATAAAAGTGAGATATTTGTATAAGATGTGCAAAGACTCAGAGGAAGTTGAAAATCCCACTTTTCTGTGTTTAAAAATGTCTTCCTTCTCCTCATTCTTCTTAAGCATTTTGCTGTGCTCTGAGACTAATTTCCTTTTTTTAAAAAATCATCATTATTACTTTGAACTAGACTGAATTGCTGTATTAACTCCAAAGAGGGTGTACAGAAACGAAAATGGCGCCACATGCGTGATTATTCCATTAGTCCTAGTACAATGCTATTAACAAATGGAAAGTCATAGCGTATTTATGCAAATATGTGTGATAAGAGGAAAAGAAGAGGGAATGAAGTATTTGCAGAGCACTGGAAACCTAAGCACAGTTGTCTAGATACTGATTCTAATGCATCCTCTGTTTGAGGATGTGGTCTCAGGAGTGTAAACTTGTTTCAAAAATAGAACTGGATGTTTGCAAACATGGCCTTGAACAGAAATGAGATTATTAGGGTAAAATATGCATAAATGGACACTGAAACAGCAAGACATTTGCTATTTTCCAAATTCTAACAGAACCCTAACTGTGCCAAGAATACCATCTCTTGGAGCAATATGCTCTACGGAAAACAGAGGCAAGAGAAAAGTCAGGCCAAGATATACTATATTGCAATACAGATAGATCTTCCTCCTAGTATATCACACTTGAAATCACTGCCATTTTTTGTTTGTTTGTTTTGTTTTATTGCCTGACAGAGTTGTTGGGAAGGTGGAAATTGCCTGAAGACCAGAAATGACAAGGCTGTGCAAATTTGCTGCAAGCAAGCATTCCAGTGAATATTTTCACTAGGAGTATTTGCAATTCCTCTTAGACTGAAGTCTGGGCTTAATAGGCAATGCAGTCGGGAAGCTATGTGACTTTGGTCCTGCATTTTTGTAGGCTTCTTTTCTGATAAATTCCTCATATTTTACTAAATAAGTGATGAACTGAATTAGAGCTCTCCAGAGAAACAGAACTAGTAGGATAGGTGTATGGATTATATATATAAATATAAACACAAATATAAATATATTGAAAGAGAAAATTCCCTTTTAAAATTGTCTAAATCTCTAATTTACAGGACAGTTCAACATTGAAAATTCTGGCAGAATGGATGTTGTAGTCTGGAGTCCAAAGGCAGCCTGGAGACAGAATTTCTTCCTCCTCAGTTAGGCAAATCTCGGTATTTTATCTAAAGGACTTCAACTGTTTGGATAAGGCCATCCCACATACAAAGAGTACTCTACTTTTCTCAAATTTTATTTATTTCACTGTACATATCATCTAAAAAATACGTTCACAGTAACATCTAGAATAGTTTTTGACCAACCAACCAAGCATATAGCCTAGCTAGGTTGACTTAAAATTAACCAAGAGAAACAACAGCTTAAATGTGTGTGTGTGTGTGTGTGTGTGTGAGTTTAACAAAGAGCTTTTCCATTCATGCTTACATTTTTAGCTAGTGTGTGTGTATTTGTACATATGTTTGTATGAATGCACCTGTCTAATCTTTTGAAATATTGTTAATCCCAAACTTATAAGTCAAACTACGTATTAAAAAAAGGAAGCTAAAATAATACCAAGAAAATATTTTCTAATATACTTTCAGTGGTTTGTTAGAGGTATCATTTTGATAAAGACCCAGAGTTTATTAGACAGTATTCTAATAACTGAATATTAGTCTAAAATTGTAATATTCTTTTTCATTTAAAAAATGTGTTCTGTCTGTCACACATTATTCTTATCTGTAAAATAAAAATAATACAATGTTAGGCACTCAGCCCCACAAAGCAAGGAAATGTAGAAAAATATAGGCACATATGTGTATTGGGAAATAATGGAGGCCATAGGGCAAGATGGCCGAGTAAGAACAGCTGCAGTCTGCAGCTCCCAGTGAGATCAATGCAGAAGGCAGGTTGAATGCAGCCCATGAAGGGCGAGCCAAAGTAGGATGGTGCGTTGCCTCACCCGGGAAGCACAAGGGTTTGGGGAACTCCCTCCCCTAGTCAAGGGAAGCCCTGATGGACTGTGCCATGAGGAATGGTGCTGTCCAACTCAGACACTATGCTTTTCCCATGGTCTTTGAAATCTACAGATCAGGAGAGTCTCTTGGGTACCTAGACCATCAGGGCCCTGGGTTTCAAGTACAAAACTGTGTGGCTGTTTGGGCAGACACTGAGCTAGAGGTAGGAGTTTATTTTTTATACTGCAGTGGTGCCTGGAACACCAGTGACAGAGAACTGTCCACTCCCCTAGAAAGGGGGCAGAAGCCCGGGAGCCAAGTGGTCAAGTTCAGCGGATTCCACCCCCATAGAGCCCAGCTAGCTAAGATCCACTAGCTTGAAATTCTCACTGCCAGGACAGCAGTCTGAAGTCGACCTGAGATGCTTAAGCTTGGTGTGGCGAAGGGCGTCTGCCATTACTGGGGCTTGAGTAGGTGGTTTTCCCCTCACAATGTAAACAAAGACTCTGGGAAGTTCAAACTGTGTGGAACTCACCACAGTTGGTAAAGTCAGAGTGTTTGCCTAGATTCCTCCTCTCTGGGCAGGGCATCTCTGAAAGAAAGGCAGCAACCCCCATCAGGGGCTTACAGATAAAACTTCCATCTCCCTGAAACAGAGCACCTGAGGGAAGGGGCAGCTGTGGATGCAGCTTCAGCAGACTTAAATGTTCCTGCCTGCCAGCTCTGAAGAGAGCAGTGGATCTCCCAGCATGGCACTTGAGCTCTGCTAAGGGACAGATTGCCTCCTCAAGTGGGTCCCTGACCCCTGTGCCTCCTGACTTGGAGACATCTCCCAGAAGGGGTTCACCGACATTTTATACAGGAGGGCTCTGGCTGGCATCTGGTGGGTGCCCCTCTGAGATGAAGCTTCCAGAGGAAGAAACAGGCAGCAATATTTGCTGTTCTGCTGCCTCTGCTGGTGATACCTAGGCAAACAGGGTCTGGAGTGAACCTCTAGCAACCTCCAGCAGACCTGCAGGAGAGGAGCCTTACTGGTAGAAGGAAAACTAACAAACAGAAAGGAATAGCATCAACATCAACAAAAAGGATGTCCACACAAAAACCCCATGCAAAGATCAGCAACATCAAAGACCAAAGGTAGATACATCCATGAAGATGAGGAAAAATCAGCATGAAAAGTCTGGAAATTCCAAAAACCAGAATGCTTCTTCTCCTCCAAAGTATCATAACTCCTCACCAGCAAGGGAACAAAAAAGATTGGAGAATGAATTTGATGAATTGATGGAAGTAGGCTTCAGAAGCTGGGTAATAACAAACTCCTCTGAGCTACAGGAGCATGTTCTAACCTAATACAGGAAGCTACGAACTTTGAAAAAAGGTTAGAGAAATTGCTAAGTAGAATAACCAATTTAGAGAAGAAAATAAATGACCTAATGGAGCAGAAAAACATAGCAGGAGAATTTTGTGAAGCATACACAAATATCAATAGCCAAATCAATCAAGTGGAAGAAAATATATCAGAGATTGAAGAACAATTTAATGTAATGAAGCATGAAGACAATATTAGAGAAAAAGAATGAAAAGTAATGAACATAGCCTCCAAGAAATATGGGACTATATGGAAAGACCAAAACTATGTTTGATTGGTGTACCTGAAAGTGATGGGGAGAATAAAACCAAGTTGGAAAACACTCTTCAGGATATTATCTAGGAGAACTTCCCCAACTTAGCAAGACAGGCCAACATTGAAATTCAGGAAATACAGAGAACACCACAAAGATACTCCTTGAGAAGAGCAACCCCAAGACACATAATCATCAAATTCACCATGGTTGAAACGAAGGAAAAAATTACCAGGGCAGCCAGAGAGAAAGGTCAGGTTAACCACAAAGGGAAGCCCATCAGATTAATGGTGGATCTCTCTGCAGAAACCCTACAAGCCAGAAGAGAGTGGGGGCCAATATTTAACATTCTTAAGGAATGTTCAACCCAGAATTTCATATCCAGCCAAACAGTTTCATAAGCAAAGGAGAAATAAAATCCTTTACAGACAAGAAAATGCTGAGAGATTTTGTCAACACCAGGCCTACCTTACAAGAGCTCCTAAAAAAAGCACTAAATATGGAAACAAACAAACAAACAAACACACAAAAAAACAAAACAGTACCAGCCACTGCAAAAACATACCAAACTGCAAAGAACATTGACATGGTGAAGAAACTGCATCCACTAACAGGCAAGATAACCAGCTAGCATCATAATGACAGGATCAAATTCATGCATAATATTAACCTTAAATGTAAACAGGCTAAATGCCCCAATTAAAAGATATAAACTGGCAAACTGTATAAAAAGTCAAGACCCATCAGTGTGCTGTATTCAGGATAAAAATATCATCTGCAAACACACACATAGGCTCAAAGGGATGGAGGAATGTTTACCAAGCAAATGGAAAGCAAAATAATAATAATAATAATAATAATAATCAGGGATTGCAATCCTAGCCTCTGATCAAGCAGAGTTTAAACCAACAAAGATCAAAGGAGACAAAGAAGGGCATTACATAATGGTAAAGGGATCAATGCAACAAGAAGAGCTAACTATCCTAAATATATATGCACCCAATACAGGAACACCCAGATTCATAAAGCAAGTTCTTAGAGACCTGTAAAGAGACTTAGACTCCCACACAATTATGGTGGAAGACTTTAATATCCCACTGTCAATATTAGACAGGCGAACAAGACAAAAAATTAACAAGGATATTCAGGACTTAGCTCTGAACCAAGTGGACCCAATAGACATCTATAGAACTTTCTATCTGAAATCAAAAGAATATAAATTCTTCTCAGCATCACATCATACTTATTCTAAAATTGATCACATAATTGGAAGTAAAACACTCCTCAGCAAATGCAAAAGAATGGAAATCATAACAGTCTCTCAGACTTCAGTGCAATCAAATTAGAGCTCAGGATTAAGAAACTCAAAACTGCACAACTACATGGAAACTGAATAACCTGATCCTGAATGACTACAGGGCAAATAACAAAATTAAGGCATAAAGTTATTTGAACCAATGAGAACAAAGATACATGTAGAAGAATCTCTTGGACACAGCTACAGCAATGTTTAGAGGAAAATTTATAGCATTAAATGCCCACAAGATAGAGCAGGAAAGATGTAAAATCTACACCCTAACATCACAATTAAACGAACTAGAGAAGCAAGAGCAAACAAATTCAAAAGCTAGCCGAAGACAAGAAATAACTAAAATCAAAGCAGAACTGAAAGAGACAGAGGCATGAAAAGTCCTTTTAAAAAAATCAATGAATCCAGGAGCTGGTTTTTTTAAAAGATTAACAAAATAGACAGCCTGCTAACCAGAATAATAAAGAAGAAAAGAGAGAAGAATCAAATAGACACAATAAAAATGATAAAGGTGATATCACCACTGATCCCATAGAAACACAAACTACCATCAGAGAATACTATAAACAACTCTACATGAATAAACTAGAAAATCTAAAAGGAATGGATAAATTCCTAGACACATACACCCTCCCAAGACTAATCCAGGAAAAAGTCAAATCCCTGAATAGATCAATAACAAGTTCTGAAATTGAGAACAATTAACAGCCTGCCAACCAAAAAAAAGTCCAGGACCAAATGGATTCACAGCTGAATTCTACCAGAGGTACCACAAGGAGCTGGTACTATTCCTTCTGAAACTACTCCAAACAATAGAAAAAGAGGAAATCTTCTCTAACTCATTTTATGAAGCCAGCATAATCCTGATATCAAAACCTAGCAGAGACACAATAAGAAAATTTCAGGACAATATGCCTGATGAACATTGATGTGAAAATCTTCAATAAAATACAAACAGAATCCAGCAGCAAATAAAAAAGCTTATCCACAACTATCAAGCAGGCTTCATCCCTGGGATGGTTCAACATATGCAAATCAATAAACATAATCCATCACATAAACAGAATCAATGACAAAAACCACATGATTATCTCCATAGATGCAGAAAGGCCTTCAATAAAATTCAACACCCCTTCCTGGTAGAAACTCTCAACAAATTGGGTATTGATGGAACATATCTCAAAATAATAAGAGTTATTTATGACAAATGCACAGCCAATATCATACTGAATGGGCAAAAACTGGAAGCATTCCATTTGAAAACTGGCACAAGACACAGATGCCCTCTCTCACTACTCCTATTCAACATAGTGTTGGAAGTCCTGGTCAGGACAATCAGGCAAGAGAAAGACACAAAGGACATTCAAATAAGAAGAGAGGAAGTCAAATTATCTCAGTTTGCAGATGACATGATTGTATAGTTAGAAAACCCAATCATCTTAGCCCAACATCTCCTTAAGCTGATCAGCAACTTCAGCAGCCTCAGGATACAAAAATCAATGTGCAAAAATCACAAGCATTTCTATATGTCAATAATAGACAAACAGAGAGTCAAATCATGAGTTAACTCCCATTCACAATTGCTACAAAGAGAATGAAATTTTATTTAAAAAAAATAAATAAAATAAACTTACAAGCAAAGAGAATAAAATAAATAGGAATATACCTTACAAGGGATGTGAAGGACCTCTTCCAGGAGAACTACAAACCCACTACTCATAGAAATAAGAGAGGATATCAACAAATGGAAAAACATTCCATGATCATGGATAGGAAGAATCAATATTGTGAAATGGCCACACTGCCCAAAGTAATCTATAGATTCAATGCCATCCCCATCAAGCTACCATTGACTTTCTTCACAGAATTAGAAAAAAACTACTTTAAATTTCATATGGAACTAAATAGAGCCTGTGTAGCCAAGGCAATCTTAAGCAAAAGGAACAAAGCTGGAGGCATCACATTAACTAAGTTCAAAGTATACTGTGAGGCTCTTGTAACCCAAACAAGATGGTACTGGTACCAAAACAGATATATAAACCAATGGAACAGAACAGAGACCTCAGAAATAATGCCACATATCTACATCCATTGAATCTTTGACAAACTTGACAAAAGCAAGCAATGGGGAAAGGACTTTCCCTATTTAATAAAAGGTGTTGGGAAAACTGGCTAACCATATGCAGAAAGCTGAAACTGGACCCCTTTCTTATACTTTAAACAAAAAAAAAATTTGGATTTAAAAATTTTTAGCTATATAAATAATATACTTTTACATGGAAAGGAAGAATGTTACCCACTTTCTGCTCAAAGATGGTACTACTGAGTTTGAGAGGCAATGTCAAGAAAAAGAAATCAAACTCCTTGATTCAGAACTAGCTGCCTGGTCGTCTATCCTATAGTTACTTCCTCTCTGTAAGAAACTAATTAGGAGAGGTTAGGAGAGGGATGATCTGGCTTTGGTATAATCTAGCTTTTCTTGGAAGTATTCTCTACTTAAAAGGGATGCATCAATATATTCATTACCCACATGCTTTTAAGAATAATACAATTATTTTCATTGTTACCTTCCTTTGCATCATTCCCTTCTAAAGGATAGTCCTCTAATTGCTTATTCATTTCCTTTTCTTAAAATATGGTTTGATTTTATTTCCCTTTTCCCCTTACATTGACCTCCATTTAACTTTTTCCTTTGCCTAGATCCCACATGGCTCTGAGCGTTTGTCCAACAACCTCATTTCTTGTGAAGAACTTAGCAGCTACCATTTCAGTACAATACCCTGGAATGAAGAGCAGTTTTGGAAAATATCAGGGGAAATGGATTTTATTATTGGTTTGACACTTACTGTGTGATGTGGTTTGGCTCTGTGTCCCCACCCAAATCTCATCTTATAGCTCCTGTAATTCCCACGTGTTGTGGGAGGGACCTGGTGAGAGATAATTGAATCATGGGGTCTTTCCCATGCTGTTCTCCTGATAGTGAATAAGTCCCACAAGATCTGATGGTTTTAAAAATGTGAGTTTCCCTGCACAAGCTCTCTCTCTTTGCCTGCTGCCATCCATGTAAGATGTGACCTGCTCCTCCTTGACTTCTACCTTTATTGTGAGGCCTTTCCAATCACGTTCAACTTAAGTCCATTAAATCACTTTCTTTTGCAAATTACCCACTCTTGGTAATGTCTTTATCAGCAGCATGAAAATGGACTAATGCACTGTGAGACTGAGAAAAAGTCACCAATTCTCTTATTCCCTACTTACCTATGTTTTTACTTGCCAGCCTAAATAAAGATGGAACTTGAAAAATAATCTAGGCTAAAGGAGTAAAATTCTCTGAGAATGAGCTTTTGTTTTTCATCATCATCATCTTTTTTTTGAGATGGAGTCTCACTCTGCCACCCAGGCTGGAGTGAGTGGGGAGATTTCAGCTCACTGCAACCTCTACTTCCCAGGTACAAGTGATTCTCCTGCATCAGCCTCCTGAGTACCTGGAATTACAGGCATGTGCCACGACGCCTGGCTACTTTTTGCATTTTTAGTAGAGAACGGGCTTCACCACATCAGTCAGGCTGGTCTTGAACTCCTGGCTTTGTGATCTGCCTGCCTCAGCTCTCAAAGTGCTGGCATTACAGGTGTGAGCCACCGCGCCTGGCGAAGAACGGGCTTCTAAACTCCTCTTTTTAATTAAGGAAAGTTATCCTTTTAATTCTGGCCAGAACTACTACATGACAAAAGGTGTACATGAGGGGCGGTTTAAGAATCTCCAGTCTGTGCTATGGCTTCCTCAGCTTCTCTCATGCAACTGAGTTTGTATGCTGAAGATTAGTTTTTTAGGGTCAGTAATGGCTCTGAGAATGAGGCTGGTGAGATTGCAAGCTAAGGTTTATTTTCCTGTCTGGTTAATTTAGTAATTTTAATGTTTACTTTGGGGCACAGAAGAATCTCGTAAAAACCAAATATTAAAAGATCATTGGGCAAAAATAGGCTTCCCTAAACAAAGAACTCCGTAAAATTGTTTTTTGTTTGTTTGTTTGTTTTTTGTGTTTTTTTTCTCTGTTTCTTCTTCCTCTTCACTGTAATATAGATGTGCAACAAGGTGGAAGTGGCAGTATTGGAGGAAACTGGCATTAGGAGGTTTTTGGAATACTAGTAAAGCTTTGGAAAGGTATATGCCATTCCACTAATATTGGTTAATTCGGAGAACTGAAATTGCATTGGCTGGTATGGGGGAGAAGGAAACTATTAACTTTTAAAATACTTTTATTTAATGTTTGCTTTATTACACAAAATCATTAGTACTCTGAAATCCATATTTGTTTTCTTACAATTATATTATTTATCCATTCTTACATATTTGAAAGAATTGGGCTTGGATTGGAACGTCCAATGTTAATAATTACAAGCAGCAAATGAGACAGTGAACATAAAAGCATTTTGTAATTTTATATGCCATAAAAATATAAGAGTCTGTTGTTTCTAAATCCACCCTGTGAAAGTATAACATTATAATCCCATTAATTTAATGATATTATTTGGTGTAATTCCTAGAGTATGATATACAAATATCTTTTATTTGAAATTAATATTTTTCTTAAAAAATAGTTATTCAAGTGAGCTTCAAAAAGGTCTGCTGTGTGCTGGGTTCTCTTTTAAGAAAGTAGTCCATTTTGAGCTAGCCAGACAAGGTACCTGTCCTTCTGGAGCTTAAGAGTGTCAACGTGAGAGTAAATGAACTGAAAATTACAGATTGTTGTGAGAGCAGGGAAGAACTTTTACGATAGGGAGGGACCATGATAGGCCAAATTCAGATGGTATATATGTGTCATGGAAGAATCATATCAAATTCATCCCTGATAAAATGAAGGGAGTAAGCCAGATCAGGTTAAGCTCCCAAGTGAGACAGCTGCTTTAAAGAGTGCCATGTTCCTATGGCAGACCATCACTCATGAATCTCTTGAGAGTCATGCTCATGTGTAACTGATATTGACTGATCATTTTATTTCTTAGGAAAACCTAATATTTGTTTTCTAGCAAGGTCTTCATTTAAAAAATCAGTGGAAAGCTTGAGGTAAGAGGTAACTGCATAGTTTTCTTTATTAGAAAGAACACAGGTTTATGATATTGATGATCTTGGTTCAGAGCAGATGCCTTCCTAATTGTAACATTGGGAAACCTTATTTTCTGTATCTGTATAACAAAAGCATTTGAAAAGATGACCTCTATTATTCCTTGCTTCTACTGGATGTATGAGTCTGAGTATAAACAAATAGTTGTTCTATTTAAATTGGTTTTCCTTGAAGAGAGTTAATCCTTTATTTGAAAAGCAATTAAGCTGAAAGCAAGGACAAGGATTAAAGCAAGCTGAAGTACCATAGGAAAGCCACCCTCAATGAAACAGAGATATAAAGCTAACTAGAGAGGTTCTTTCCTTAAAAGAGCTCATGTTTGAGTCAGCCTAATATAGAGGAAAAAGCAGGAGATGGGGGCTTCTGTGTCAAATATACATGACTTAAAATCTTGAAACTGACACCAGCTAAGTAACATTGAGAATGCTTTTTGTTTGTTTCCTTGTTTTTTTTTTTTTTAAATCTACTTTGAGCCTCAGTTTTCTCCTCTCCCATCTATGAAGTACAATGAAATACCACATGTTCTCACTTAACAGTGGAAGCTGAACAGCAAGTTCACATGGACACAAAGAAGCGAACAACAAACACTGGGCCTACTTGCAAGTGGGCAGTGGGAGGAGGGTGGGGATCAAAAAACTACCTGTCAGCTACTATGCTTATTGCCTGGGTGAAAAATAATCTGGACACTAAACCCCTGCAGCATGTAATTTACCATATAACAAGCCTGCACATGTACTTTTGAATCTAAAATAAAAGTTAAAACAATGAAACAGAACAGAGGCCTCAGAAGTAATGCCACATACCTACAACCATCTGATATTTGACAAACCTGACAAAAACAAGCAATTGGGAAAAGATTCCCTGTTTCATAAATGATGTTGGGGAACTGGCTAGCCATATGCAGAATGCTGAAAATGGACCCCTTCCTTACACATTATATAAAAATTAGCCCTACATGGATTAAAAAATTAAACATAAAGACCTAACATCATAAAACCCTAGAAGAAAATATAGGCAATATCACTCAGCACATAGGCAATGGCAAGGATTTCATGAGTACCAAAAGCATTGGCAACAAAAGCCAAAATGGACAAATGGGATCTAATTAAACTCCAGAGTTTCTGCACAGCAAAAGAAACTATCATTTGAGTGAACCAGCAACCAACAGAATGGGAAAAAATTTTTCAACCTACCCATCTGACAAAGGGCTCATATCTAGAATCTATAAAGAACTTAAACAAATTTACAAGAAAAAAACAACCCCATCAAAAAGTGGGCAAAGAATATTAACAGACACTTTTCAAAAGAAGACATTTATGCAGCCAACAAACATAAGAAAAAATGCTCATCATCACTTGTCTCTAGAGAAATGCAAATCAAAACCACACTGAGATACCATCTCACACCAGTTAGAAAGGTGATCATTAAAAAAACTGGAAACAACAGATGCTTGAGAGGATGTGGAGAAATAGGAATGCTTTTACATTGTTGGTGGGAGTGTAAATTAGTTTAGCCATTGTGGAAAACAGTGTGGTGATTCCTCAAGGATCTAGAAATAGAAATACCAGTTGACCCAGCAATCCCATTACTGGGTATATACCCAAAGGATTATAAATCATTCTGTTATAAAGACACATACACACATATGTTTATTGTGGCACTGTTTACAATAGCAAAGACTTGGAACCAACCCAAATGCCCATCAATGATAGCCTGAATAAAGAAAATGTGGCACATACACACCATGGAATACCATGCAACCATAAAAAAGGATGAGGTCATGTCCTTTTCATTGATGAATCAATGTCCCTGAAAAGGACATGACCTCATCCTTTTTTTATGGAAACCATCATTCTCAGCAAACTGACACAAGAACAGAAAACCAAACATCGCATGTTCTCACTCATGAGGGGTGTTGAACAATGAGAACACATGGACATAGGGAGGGGAGCATCACACACTGGGGCCTGTTGGGGGGTGGAGAGGCTAGGGGAGGGATAGCAGGGGGTGGGGGACTGGGAGGGATAACATTAGGAGAAATACCTAATGTAGATGATGGGGGAACGGATGCAGTAAACCACCGTGGCACATGTAAATCTGTGTAACAAACCTGCATGTTCTGCACATTTACCCCAGAACTTAAAGTATAATAAAATATTTTAAAAAGGCACAGTGGAGAAAGGGGAAAATGATATTAGTTGTGGCCTAAGGTCAATTGCAAAGAGCAGGCAATAGTTCATCTTACTAATCTCCCTCTCCTGATTCTTATTTAGGAAGAAAGGCCAACAAAAAAAACAAAGAAAGAAAATATAGTGTATGTGTATATTCTTTGTATATATACCATATGTATATATACATGCAATAGTATAATTGTACATATTCTAATGTGTCTATACACACATTAGAATATGTACAATGGAATATTATTTAACTATAAAAAAGAAGAAAGTCAGAACATTCAGCCATTTAAAACAACATGGATGGACCTGAAATACATTATGCTAGGTGAAGTAAGTCAAGCATAGAATGACCAATACTGCATGTTCTTATTTAGATGGGGAATCTAAAAAGGCAAACTCAGAAGCAGAGAGTAGAATGGTGTTTGTCAGGACCTGAAGGTGGAAATGTGGGGAGAGGTTGCTTAAAGGGTCTACATTTTCAGTTGTAAGATGGAAGAAGTTTGAGAAACCTAATTTAGAGCACTGTGTCTATTGTTAGCAACACTATACAGTTGAAATAAATGTTTTTTACAACAGAAACAAAACAAAACAAAAAAAACAACGGAAATCCTTGCTAGGAATAAATAAGATGGTGTTTTTAATATGTCCAACACAAAGGAGGCACTCAGTAAATGCTAACTGCAGGTGTACTTCACTTAGCAGTGTGTGGGAGGGTGCTTTTTTTTTTTTTTTTGCACCAGCAAGACAGAAAGTGAACTCTCCTATAAAATATCACTTATCACAGCTAACTCTTCTTGCCTCTCTGTGTGGCATTCGACAACATGCTTCCTTGTTTACAACACAGTCATCTTTCTATCTGTCATTAATAGTTCATATTCTGGCCAATGGTCATGAATATGAGCAAACATTTTGATGATTTTCTAAAGAATAAGCAAACATTAACACTATTTCAGTGCTTAACATACAAACTTGGTGTTAAAATTTAATCTTTTTACTGTCAGAGACTGTTGAATGTCAGGTAGATGGGGACCTAACTCTAAATTTAGAAATAGTCACCATAAGGATAATCTAATGAATGCTCAAAAAAGACCAGGGAGTAAACATTTTTTAAAACTTCTGTTCAATATAAGTAATATAGAAATTGAATTAGGTTTTAAGGACCCCATATAATACTGATTCATTCACTACTTCCATTTTGAGGAATGTACCCTCTATGGTAACTGAAGCAAGACTGTGATACTTTCTCTTTGATATGTTATTTTGTTTTTGGTAGGTATTCACTTATTTGGTCGATATTCTTTTTTTTTTTTTGCCTATTTTGAAAGAGTTATCAGATAAGTCATAAATTTGAACAAATAAAAGTTTTTAAAAATCAGATGATGAAAAGATAGAGCTTTTTGGTTATTGGTGTACCTGGGCAAATATCAATTTCATCAAGTTTATTATATAAGAATAATATTGACTCCCTGGTAGGAATATCGTGAACATGAGGTTAAATAATGTTTGTGAAAGATTAGAAAGCCCAAACAAATGAATGATTAATACTCAGAATGATAATAATACAAGCTCTGTCATTTTTATCATCTACCACTTGGTTCTTCAGAGACGTACATTTCACTTGTTAGTTTAATAACAATCATGTAGGTCTTTGTCTCAAGAATGGTCTTCTGTGGCTGGGAAGTCCATCTTACATAACCAATAGAGCAGATCCAAGAGTCATCACATGGAATAATGACAGGTGAAAAAAAAAAAAAGAAATTTGCAACTCAAGTAGATTGGTGAACAAATCCTGGGTCAGTGGTTCAGGCAGAACTCTTAGGATGTTCAAGTTAATTTTGTATTATAGGAGGAGGCAAGTTTAATCCTTTAAAATAAAGCCCTATGAGTTTTCAAATAGAGTATAGGAAATTAAATGAGACTTGCTCCCACGGTAGAAATCAGAAAATACAATAAGCTAATAGAAACATCAATGATAGGATTTTTTTGTTTGTTTTGTATTGTTTTGTTTGGTTTTTGAGATATGCATCACCATGCCCACATAATTTTTGTATTTTTTGTAGAGATGGGGTTTTAATGTGTTACCCAAGGCTGGTTGCAAACTTCTGGGCTCAAGCCCACCTCGGCATCCCAAAGTGCTGGGATTACAGGTATCAGCCACTGCACCTGGCTGAACAATTATTGCTTTTAAAAACACATCAGAGAGCTAAGAATACAAAGGGCCTAAATAAAATGAATTTCAGAAAGGGGCAACTCTTCTTAGGAAGCAAAGATGTCTGTCTGATTTCAGTCCTAATAGAATAGCACAATGAAGAGTAAATGTACCTTCAGTGGGAGGAATGAGAAATAAGCCAAACCCTTAGTAAACTTTTATAACATCTCCATGGGTTTCGCATGCATATTGCAATCTCAAGGAGGCTCACTCGCAAAGAAAGTTCCCATTTACGTGCACTTTTCTTCCCCATCGATCCCTGACTTTGTACACAGCCAAAACATATACAAGGCTAGGCACAAGGGAAATCCTTTTCAGGTGTGAGAGACTTTCATGTAGTTAAGAAAACGGCCCATCTCTGTCTGGGATTAGGGCATGAAAGCCGAGAGAAAAATCTTATGGAGCACTGGGCATCATCTCATGCACGACAGGAACTGACTGAGGATGCAGACAAAGCTAGAGGGAGGGATGGGATCCCTTGCACTAGTGAAAAGTCAGGGAGGAAATGAAGAGGAAAAAGAATTCTCCATGGGCTAAAAATATCTGGTGATTGCAGTAGAGAAAAAGAGAGATCTTTTATGTTTGGGATCGTGGTGAAATGAACAAAAATAATAGAGAGCTCTCCCAAGTCTTGCTGCAAAGAAACAAGATAAAGTGAGCCATGGTTTAAATAACAAAATCAATGGAAACAACCAGTATGATGTAGGCAATTACAGATGTGAAAAAGTGCACGTATCATAAGTTGAAATACTCTGAATAAAAATGAACAAAATCTAGAAAGACTGAAATAGCCGATGACTGAATGCAGGAAAAAAATGGAAGAAGACAAAATTATCTTTAAAACAAAGAACAATTATAACCTAGAGAAAGCATATGGACATTGAAGATAGGTATTTAAAAAATCCCAAATGAATGAAATCAAAGCTAAACACTGGTAAAATGATTTTTAAATGTAATCTAATTAGAAGATAGGAAAGGAATGCCTATATATATTATATATATATATATATATATATATATATACACACACACACACACATATCAAATTTGATTTTGTCAGGAGACAAAATTCAACACTTAAATAGAACTGATATATAAAACAATAATCCAAAATCATTTTTAGAAACAAAGAAAAGACAATTCATTATAAAAGAAAAGCAAATGGCCCCAAATATATAAAAAGATGCCTAACTTAATCAATAATAAGTAATGTGTAAATAAAAACATTACTGAAATACCATGCCATATCTATCAATTTGGCAAAAATTTTGTTTGGTGATATGCTCAGTTGGAAAGGCTAGAGAGAAATGGCTACTGTCATATGTTTCTGGTAGGAAAACAAAATGTACTAATCCAGTGTTTGCAAATGTTTTTATATCTAATAAAAATACTTTTTTCCCTTTGATCAAATAGTTCTACCCTGAAGACACCCCTCTATGAATATAAAATGGTATACAGTTATTCACTGTAGCATTAATTTGTAATAGCAAAATATTTTAAAAATGCGAATGTCCAGCAACAGTGAACATGAAAGCAATGGAGTACTATGGCATCCTAAAATATAAACACATAAACCAGCCAACAAATGAAGTTTTTTTTGTGTGTACTGTTTTGTAGTGATATCCAAGAGAAAAAAAGGTATGGTGAAGACTACTGTATCTGGTAGTCCTTTTCTTAATACAAGAAAAGGATGGAAATAAGGATATGTTAGGCAGGAAAAATTACAGAAAACATAAACAAGAAACTAGTAATTATTAGTTATAGGAGTTGAAATAGTGAAAACTGAGATGGAAGGAAATAAATTTAAAAAACATTTCCGCATATGCTTTATCGAACTATTTAAATGCTTTAAAAAACTAAATTAAACATAAGAAACTTAGACTTAAAAACAACTGAATAATTCATCCCAAATGCATATCAAATTTCTAATATATCCATGGAAATAAAGAATTATTCCAAGTAGCATAAATATAGTTCTCTGTAAGACATATGCAGAGCAACAACAACAAAAACCTGCTAAGAAATAAGAAAATTTACTCTGAAGACTTAATGTACTATTGACAGGGTAATTGGAAATATTTTTTGAATCTCACAAAATAAAATACACATGTAAATGTTTAAATATTATTAGGAGAACAGGTTTTGGTGTTAGAGAAATGACATGCAACTTTGCTATCATTATTTGTTTGAAGAGTCTAGAAACTGTAGCACCTGGCATCTAGATCTTTCTTGGTTACTCTAAGTGGGAAAATTAGAAGGTGAACCTGGGAGTTTTTACTGTGTCTGATAGCAGGAACAACTCAGAATCACAAGGGGTATTTCAATAAGATGCAGAAGGCAGCTTAAAGAAGCACTTACTAGCCAAATTTGAAATAATTTGAACATTAAAAAAATGACTATACTTCATTTTAAAACAGTGAATAAAAATATGGCAATAATTAAAACAAAAGAGGGAAAACACACACACACACACACATACACACACACAGACACACACACACATACACGTACTTGTCATCAGTGTGACTGCTATACCAATCGCTTCATCTGAAAATTAGTAATAAAATAAAAATAATTAAGCTTCTCTCTATCTCCCTCTTTCATATATTAACGTTACATGTTTATCTTGTTTTTTTTTTTGAAAAAGTTCTTTCTCAGAAGAATACCAGCTAATGCATGAAATTAATGTTAATAGTAGAGAAATGCCATTTCAAGTCCCTAATGAACTCACTGTTTCAGAAAAAGATGGATGCTAAAACCACCCAAAATGGCTAGTTACAGGGTACCAAAGAATCACCCCACAAACCTTTTCAAAGTGATCTGACAACCACACCTTAATATCATTCAATCCAGCTATCCCATTACTGGGTATATACCCAAAGGAATATAAATCATTTTAGTATAAAGACACATGCATGTGTATGTTCATTGCAGCACTGCTCACAAAAGACATGGAATCAATCTAAATGCCCATTGGTGATAGACTGGATAAAGAAAATGTGGTACATATACACCATGGAATACTGGGTAGCCATAAAAAAGAATGAGATCATGTCTTTGCAGGGATATGGAGAGGGCCATTATCCTAAGCAAACTAATGCAGGAACAGAAAACCAAATAACACGTAAGTGGGAGCTAAATGATGAGAACACATGGACACATAGAGGGGAACAACATACTGAGACCTATGGGAGGGTGAAGGGTGAGAGGAGAGTGAGGATCAGGAAAAATAACAAATGATACGAGGCTTAACCCCTAGATGATGAAATAATCTGTACAATAAACCCCCATGACACAAGTTTATTTGTGTAACAAACCTGCACATGTACCCCTGAACTTACGATTAAAAAACAGTAGCTCAAGTTAGAATCACTAATATTGATGCAATCTGACCATATTGACCTTCTCACAGGATGAAAATTACAAATAACTTTATCTTTTCAAGTCTTTTCTTTTTGCCAAAAGACAAAAATCAAGCCTTTAGTCAAAACTTATACTCTACAATACAATGGGTACAGGGGGAAAACTTAAAACATTCACAGGGAAATTATCTGACAAAGTTAAAATACAAGACAAAGTAAAAGGCAACTGTTCTATTTTCTTCAGAGTCAACATCAGGGGGACAATAGAAAATTGTTGTAGGTTAAAAAATCAAAAAGATCTAACAAATATGATGCATGGGCTTAACTTTGATTGGCTCTTTGGCTTTAAAAAACACTGTGTAAGAATTTTTAAGGCAAAATAGGAAATATGAGCATGAACACTAGCTAATATCAGGAAATTGTTAATTTTCTTAGATGTGATGATATTGAGGTAGCGTGGATGAATATTCTTATGTAGAAGATACCTGTGGAAGTGTTTAGGGGTAAACAATTATGACATGTACAACTTATTTACAACCTTTCAATTGTAAAATTAGAGTAATTTTAGAAGATTAGAGTAATAAAGCAAATATGGAAAAATGATGGGTAATTATTGCTACTCTTCTAATATTTTAAAATTCTTTCAATATTTATACATTTTCATAATAAAAATTTTATTATGATTGCCTATACTGTAAACAGTGCTAAGGAGAAATGAAATCTTGTTTGGATAATGATCAAAATAGAACTACTTCCTGGTTAATTTGGCATTGGTTAAGTTTCTAACCAATATTCACTCTTGCAATCTATTTTGTGTTGGAAACTGGAAATTGGGTCCACTGAAAACCTCCTTTGCAAATAGAGAAAGCTGATAAGGGTGAGAAAAGTCATATGGTGGGGCTCCGAGGACGTCCATTGACTTATTCCTTTTTATTTTCTGTGTATTAGTTGGACCACAAACTTGATGGCTGAAGCTTTAGCTACTATTCACGAACTGACATGCCAAGTTGGAAAATCAAAGATTCCTGATGCCTCTATGTGTGTGAATTTTCTAACGTGATTTTAATGAGAGAAAAACAAAATCTTTCTGTTTAAGTCACTGGAAATTGAGGCTTCTGTTTTTTTACAGTTTAACTTAATCTTAACAAACAAAGCGTTTATAATAAATTTTCCTCTCCTGACTCTGGTTGTGGTTATGCAAGAAACATTTTCATGGGTAGTCAAGGTAGACCAACTAACACCCTTCAAATGATATCCATGTCTTAATACCAGAAACATGCCAGCATTCAAACAGACTTTGTATGGCAAAAAGGACTGTGCAAATGTGATTGAAGCAATACTTTTGAAATGAAGAGATTATCCTGGACCATCTGGGTGGGCCTTAACTGCAATCATAGGTATTGCTGAAGAGTTAGAGAGCAAAGAAAAAAAAAAAATCCAAGATGCATTATGTTGTAGGGAATTTTGGAGAATTTGTCAACTAGTGAAGCAGATTATAAAACCTGCCTTTTTGGTTGTGAGAAGTGGATTTCTATTCAAATATATAGATATATATATACAGCTCATTGAAAAGTGATAAAAAGGATATGTATAAAAGGTCAACTTATCCATAATCCTCTATGTAAGAGTTAAATTGCACAGATTTTGGTCTTGTTTAAAAATTTGTATTGAGCTCCTGAGTGCAAGAATTGCTTTAAAAAAGGATTTATCTTGATTTACATGAAAATTATAGATTTTAATGCTGTTTACTTATAACTGATATATATACTATTTTTTTTTTCAGTGCTTTGCATTTTGTTTAGAATTCTCACAAATTATATAATCTTTAACTCACAACATGGTAAGATGTGAATATTATCGACAACATTCACAATAAGGATGAGTAAACTGAATTTCAAGATTTTAAATAGTTTTTTATAGTCACATAGAAAGTAAATGTTAAATTAGCCCTTCGACTGAGATCTTTTTGGATTTCAAAGACTACACCAAATTTTAGTTGCAACACACTACCAGGGAGCTGCAAGAAAATCTCAAAGATGGGAGCATATATTAACCAGGAAAATGACAAACAGAATTTGCATGTGCGTAAGCACTTGGCAGATATAATTCCAATTCTTCTGGCTTAACTCAAACCATTTAAAATCACAGGATTTTTTAATATGGTGAGTAATATAATTATTGCTATTGGTACTATTAGTAATATTTTTATTATTGGTAATATTAGAAGAGTAGTAATAATTATATAACCACCATTTTCTCCCCCATATTCCAAACTCATATCACATACAGGGTTTTTTTTTTTTTTTCCTTAAAGGAAAATATCTTCAATGACCTACCTGGCACCTTGCCTTTGTAACTTATACAGCAGAGTCCACCAGATTTCTCTGGGCCATTTGACCTTTACTCAGATGATGAGACCATACATTCTCAAGGGGGAAATATAGAGTCTCTCTTATCAGCATTAATTGATAAAGTAACAGTATATCAACCTTGCTACAAACTTTGCTTCGACTATGGTATTCTAGTTCTCTAAGAATAAGATCTTTCTTACTCTGCAGAGATTTGGTCTTTATCTAGTATTTTATTTCTCCTACATTTGGACTTGCTGTTCTAGGCCCTGTGACTTTCTGCAACTGAATCTTGTCTTTTAGCAGCTAGATCTTCCCTGAGTTGCCTTGCTGTTTGGATTCTTACATGACTAAATCCTAAATGTATTTCTCTGGGTTACGGCTTAGACTTCTGTTCATTTTGGACTTGATGCATCCTGTTTCCCTTTTTCTGTGCCTTGAATCTTCAACTAGAGTTTTCTATCTGCCTCCACTTCTACATATCAGCCCACTTGCTCATCCTCACCTCATGAACTATCCTTATCTACCTTAACTTCTATTTTTAATTTTCTCCAGTGAATGCTCTTGTGCCTCCCCAGTGACATTATGATTTCTCCTTTATTTTTTTAAAAAAATGGGGTATAATATAATGGAAGACATCATAAAAGGTTTTGGGCTCAGACAGAGCTGGGGTGATTCCTGGCCCTGCAATTTACTCACTGAATAATTGAGGAAGCCACCTGGAAAAGGTCCCTTTCTTCTCTGTTGGTATTATCCTCCACATTTACAGTCACCTGGTCCTGTCTATTTTTCCCCTTAATTTCTGTCAATTCCCACTTCACTCCATCCTATGCTACTGCTTTAGTCCAGGTTCTTGTAATTTTCCACCCATGTCATGTACAGGCTTTTAAGAAACATCGTGCCTCAATTTTTTGGTTATTTTAAAGTCCATTCTCTTCAGTGCTTTCATAACCTTATCTTTATGTAAGTCACTCTCTGCCTACAATGTGCCCCTCTCCCCCAGCTCCCCTGAGAGCTAACTCCAGCACATTTTTCAAAACTCAATGTAGATATTACCATCTCTGGGAATCTTTAGATGACCAGTTGCATAACCCTCTTTCCTCACCCACACACATACTCGCAACTCTCTGGGTCAAGCGGACCTCTTTCTCATGTAATCCCACATGGCTCCAAAAAATATATGAATACCCTGCTAGGTCATCATTATTTATATATGAGTTTATCCTTGAGGGAAGGAATTTATTATTTCTATCTCTGTAGTTTCTAGTACCTGGAATACATTCAATACCCTCAAAAATACAAGGGTTGGAGCTACCACTGTTTTTCCTATAAACAATTGAGGACACAATAAACAATTTATTTCCTAGAAATAAATGGAGCTCCCCTTTATTTGTTCAGCAACGTGGGTTTTCTCTATTATTCCTTTTTTCACTTCCAGCTAAGAGAGTCTAATAGGTCAGCTCCCATTTACTATTGTATTAAATTTGAAGATGAATATTAAGATGGACAAGCAGGATATTTTTATTGACTTGATTTTGTAAAATTCTTCTCTGATAAGTAGTGAGCAAACCGATCCTTTATCCATGTATGCATTTAACATAAAAGCACTCACTGTGTGTCTGGACCTCTGTTAAGACAGAAACTACTGGTACAAAAAAATGGAAAATACAGGACTTTAACTTCATAGTCTAGCACAAATATACTGAAAATACCTACACTCCCTCCTTAATTGCGTTTTGGAAAAGGAACTACTCATCATTGGGCCATGCCATCTTTGTGTCATGCCATCTTTGTGTCAAACAATGCCTGCTATATGTCTAATCAATATTTGTTAAATACAATTTATAATAAATAAAATGTATAACTAAAAACAAAATGTAGTAGTTTCTCCATATTCAGTCCCAGAAGTTGGAGCTTATTCACAAAGTTGTGGATTTTTTTTTTCTTCTTCTTTTTCAGCAGTGCTTGGCCAAGCTGACATTAATCTTTTCGTTATTATGAGATAAAGCACTCATCTGCCTTTTCATCACTCTTGCACCTAAAGGCATCACCTTATATTAGTGAACATTGGACATGACACAATGTCAAGCTGGGCTTCTGTAATGAAATTCTGAATATCTCTGGGATGATCTCTACCTTGGCCTTGTAGTGAATGTATGCCTGTTGCATGTATCTCTTTCCAAAAATCCTCATCTGTAATTACTTAGATTTTTATATTGCTAATAGGAGAGAGTTTTAAAGGAAAAACAGACATTCAAAGTTCTTTATTTTCTAACTTTGGTGTCGACTCTCTCTGAACCTTTGGGCCTGAGGAGTGAATTGTACTGATGTAGCTGCTCACTTCAACATCGATGGAAAATGCTTCTCCTTTCCCACTGGTGAAGATACGGAAGGGAATAATAGTAAGAATGGCGCCTCAGCAGCCTCCTTCCCTTCATTTCAAATTTCTTAAGTAAGGGATATTCTTTAATGTGGAAGCATAATTTATATTGCATTAACTTCTCAGGATTATTAAAAAATCTGGTTTAGGAGATGCAAAATAGGAGAATTTTTATTTTCTACAAGGAAGCTCATGAAGAGTTTTATTTTCTTTTTGACATATGGATTACTCCTGAGTGACTATACTGCTTGTCTAAATACAGACTACTTTAAGAATGGGAACAAATATTTATGAAAATGGTAACTTTCTATGTAATATATTTGGTGTTCTGGACCAAAATTCATGCTACACATGTCTGACTTTGATGGCCTTTACATTTTCAAGAAAACAGCTGCAATTTTGAGTGAAATTTTCCTAGTTGTAACATTTTAATTGTGTCATGTAATGGAAAAATTTTAGAAATACTTCGAAGAGAGTTTTCAATGTCAAGTAGAAATGCTTCTTTTCTAAATAAATACCACTTTAATTAATAGACCTTTAGCAGGGCTTGTGCCCTCTAGGATTTATACATTTTTTGCTTTTCTGGAAAACTGCTTTTGCGTGTTAACCTTTCTACTGCAACATTGTCTCTTCAGTAGATGAGTAAACATGGTGAGTTAATTTTACATAGCATACCCAGCTAGGACTCTTATTCTTAAAGGATCTTATTCTCTTTAAAAGTCTGCACGTATTTTCAAATGCACCACATTAAAGCCACAAGTCAAGAGGTGGTGCTGTCTGCTTCAATGGCCTTTATTCCCACTATACCAGTTCTCACTCTTGATTTTAATACTTCCTGGCAACTGTATCATCTCTTCACTATCAAGTACTTAAGAAAAAGCTAAGATGATTTCCTTGAATTTGAACATGTGTAGAGCAATGAGAGAAAGGAGAGGGATAGCAAGGATAAAGTATGATAATGTTGAAAAATAAAAAGCAGTGGTATTTGCTAAACTATAGTTATAGTGGCAAGCTATTTTAAGAAAATCATCATGTGTAGTTCTTCTTAGAAATGTAAAGGCTCCTCATTTTGTATTTAATTATGTAAGAAAATGTTCTAGAAAAATATTATATATATATAGTTTAAGTGTCTTTCGGTAGTACTCCAAGATGGTAGTAACTATTGGTCTCTAGTATATACTCCTCAAACACCTGTTTTGCTATGCATTAATATATCTATATGTGTATATATAGAAATACATAGTGTTGTGGTTTTTAATTTTCACATAAATTGTCTTACTTTCAAAAGAATAATAATAATAATAATAATCATCATCATCATCATCATCATCATGTGGATAGGCTGAGCACAGTGGCTCATGCCTGTAACTCCTGCACTTTGGAAGCCTGAGGCAGGCAGATTACAGGAGTAGAGACCAGCCTGGTCAACATAGCAAAACTAAAAATACAAAAAAATTAGCTGGGCATGGTGGCACACACCTGTAATCTCAGCTACTAGGGAGGTTGACGCATGAGCATTGTTTGAACCCAGGAGGTGAAGGCTGCAGTAAGCAGAGATCATGCCACTGTACTTCAGCCTGGGCAACAGGACCAGACTCTGTCTCACACACACAAAATAAATAAATGTGGAGAAGCCACGTTTAATAGTTTCTGTTGCTGTGTAACAACAAATTTAGTGGCTTGAAACAACACACATTTATAGTTTTGCCATTTCTACAGGTCATGAAACTGGGCACAACTTACCTTAGTGTTCTGAAGAGGCACTGATAAGGTTGCAGTCAAGGTGTTGGGTGGGATGCAATCTCACTTGAGGCTCAAGGTTCTCTTTCAATCTCACCATCTATTGACAGAATTCAGTTTCTTGTGGTCGTAGGAATGAGCACCTCAGCTCTTAGAGGCTGGTGATCACCTCCTGCCACACAGCTCTCTACACAACATGGCTATTTGATTCTTCAAGGATAAAGAATGAATCTGTTTCTCACCTCTAAACCATCTTTTCAAGAACTCATCTGATTAGGTCAAGTACTGCTAGAATGTGCTTCCTATTTGATAACTCAAAATCAACTGATTAGTGATCTTTAATGTATCTAAAAAACCTTTTCATTTTTGCTATATAGTGTATCTTCTCTTGACTATGTATCTCATGTTCACAGTTCCACTCATACGCACCGAGGGGAATTACACAGGGTGAATACACCAGGAGACAGGAAGCTTGAAGGCCATTCTATAATTCAACCTACCATATCATATTATAGCACAAGTTTTAATTATTCAGAAAGCTTTGTTTAATGCTACCCAAAGCAGATAGCTTTATATGTTGAATTGACACAGTTTATTAGACTTAGAGACTATGATGCCTTACACATACACATAATTTTTCTAGAAACCTTCTTTAAACAGATGGCACCAGAGAGTTCAGATACAAAAGAAGAGGTTAGTAAGCAACTTGTTACACATATAATTGCAAGTGTTTACTAAACATGCAAGACCATACTTTTATTTGGCTTGCTTGAAAATTTGTTGGATTAAATTGTATTTTTATTTACACATTTGTCACTCTACTACACTGTCAAATCTTTAATATTACTTGAGTCATATTTCTAGAACCTTTCATTACTTTAATGATTGGTTAATGGTTACGATTCATTTTAAGTAGATCCCACAGATACAGAAATTATGATTATGAAAGATCATTTTGCTCTCAGCTGCTGTGGTTAATGTACTTTCATTTACTTTCCATTTAATTTTTAAATAGTTTGGAGAAATGTTTTATTTTCAAGGATGATTTGTTTGTATGTTTTTTTAAAAATCATGTTTCATTTCCCCTAGTATCTAAACCACCTTACACGTTATTATGCATCTTTCAGTAAATGACTCTTGTCTCTTATTTCTGCACCTAGGCTATTGACTTGGCTGGTTTCAAACAATTTAACTGTTTCTTCTCAGGCTGACATTATCTTTTCTTTTAAAAATCTTTCTAGGTAATAGAGTCTTGTTATTGAAACCTAATATTTAGGTATGTATGTCACACACAAAAGTTATGAAATATTTAGGGGGATATTTAAAAGTGAGATGTCAACAGGTTTCACCTATACCTCAACTGCAAGAGTATTTTGGGAAAATTACATAAGGAAATGGTAACTTTCTATTATAAAAATGTGGATAAGCTCATACAACATAATTTTTGAGCCTGTAGACCCAGCTTTGTCTATACCTATTCCAAAATATACCTGTGTAATCTACAGATATATGAGTTAAACAAGTCTTTTGCTTAAAATAGTTTTGATTTCATTTTTGATATTTGCAACCAAGAAAGTCCTAATAAAACAATCACACTGTGTATTGGTCATTAGAACACAAATATATAATGAAATAAGAAAAGGGATATAAACGTGCAACTGAAATGATTACAGCAATCACAGATATGCTTATGAAGATGGTAGGAAGCTTTGCAGAATGAATGAGTAAAGGTAAAAAACAAATTCAGTGTGATTGATGTATACTCAGAATTGTTCAAGTTGTTGAGATAAGTTCTCTAAGTCTGCACTATAAATTCTTAGAAGCTTGATAAAATAAAATAAATAGTAACAACTATATAACATAAGCAGTGAATTAGAGGTACTCTTTATAATATGATACAAGACGATTGCATAAAAATGTTGAGCCTAATCCTCAGCAATACCAACCAACTAAGTTTATAAAGTGCATTTAAATGGAATGGTGAATTACCAGTTAGAAAGATCAAATCATTCTGGGTCCTGACTATTTCCTCTCAGCCTCCCTAAATCAACTGTTTACCTTTCTCCATTCTACTCTAAATCTTGGGAGACTGACCTTTACATTCTCCTTTTTATGATTTCCTAGCTCTCTGGCTTAAGTTTCAGTTAAAAGAAGTTATCAAAAGAACTTTCAGAGGTAGTAGAAAGATGACACCAGGGAATTAATTTTCTCTAATCCCACCAAGCCACGGTGGTTTAGCTACATTTATCTAATGAAGACCAAGGCTTCTGTTGAGCAGCCCTCTCCATGTCACTACCATCGCGGGGTTCCAGTTACCATTCCCTCTACTTCTCCTCTCAGGCTTAGTAGTGGTAATGGCTCTCCAGTATGGGTCCTCTAGGAAACTTCTTAACTTCTCTAAGCATTGCAAAATTACTTGGATTGAATGTGCCATCTGTTTTCTGACAGTACTCAAACTGAAAAAGTTATTTTTATTTGTCTTTTATATTACATTCTGTAATTTCCAAATATTCTGCAAAGTTTATGCATTGCTTTTTAAATCAGTTAACACCAATAATGTTGGAATATATTTATTTGAATATACCTGATAAACATTTGCAGAAATTTATTTCAAGATACAGAATAGTGATGGTTTCTGAGGGAAAGGAATTAATGTATGTTGACATTTATATATTGGTACCGCATTAGGGACTTTGCATAAATTATCTCATTTATGCAATGGTATTATAGTTTTCTATATTTCTATTTTACATATGACATAAATCAGGCTTTGTTTATACATCTAGCATGCAGAAGCAGTAATTCAAGATTAAACCACACATATAGACATGATCAACAATAAATTGCATGTGTTGATAAAGGGGATGATACATTTATGATATAGGAAATAAGGATCTCTGCTTTCCTGGGGGAATAAGAACCATTCCTGCTACTTTTAAAATAGTGAAGAGTTGTTGAGCAGCTACTACATCTTTTTTTATTTGGATACCACACTGTCCAGCAAAGTATTCACAACTTCAGCAAAGTCTCAGGATACAAAATCAATGTGCAAAAATCACAAGCATTCCTATACACCAGTAACAGACAGAGAACCAAATCATGAGTGAACTCTCATTCACAATTGCTACAAAGAGAAGAAAATATCTAGGAATACAACTAACAAGAGATGTGAAGAATCTCTTCAAAGAGAACTATAAACCACTGCTCAAGGAAATAAGAGAGTACACAAACAGATGGAAAAACATTCCATGCTCATGGTTAGGAAGAATCAATATCTTGAAAATGGCCATACTCCTGAAAGTAATTTATAGATTCAATGCTATCATCAACAAGCTACTATTGACTTTCTTCACGCAATTGGAAAAGAACACATTAACTTCATATGTAACTAAAAGAGAGCCTGCATAGCCAAGACAATCCTAAGCAAAACAAAGTAAAACAAAAAAAAAAAAAACCACAAATAATCAAAAAAAGCTGGAGGCATCATGCTACCTGACTTCAAAGTATATTACAAGGCACAGTAAACAAAATAGCATGGTATTGGTACCAAAACAGAGATATAGACCAATGGAACAGATCCGAGGCTTCAGAAGTAATGCCAAACATCTATAACCATATGATCTTTGACAAACCTGACAAAAACAAGCAATGGGGAAAAGATTCCTTATTTAATAAACAGTGTTGGGAAAACTGGCTAGCCATAACTAGAGAGCTGAAACTGGATCCCCCTTCCTTATACCTTATATAAAAATTAACTCCAGATGCATTAAAGATTTAAACATAAGACCTAAAACTGTAAAAATTCTAGAAGGAAACCCAGGCAATACCATTCAGGACTTAGGCATAGGCAAGTACTTCATGACTAAAACACCAAAAGCAATGGTAACAAAAGCCAAAAGAGGGGGTGTAATTAAACTTAACAGCTTCTGCACAGCAAAAGAAACTATTACTAGAGTGAACTGGCTACCAACAGAATGGGAAAAATGTTTTTGCAATCTAACCATCTGACAAAGGGCTAATTCAGAATCTACTAAGAACTTAAACAAATTTACAAGAAAAAAAAAGCCCATCAAAAAGTGGGTGAAGGATATGAATAGACACTTTTCAAAACAAGGCATTTATGCAGCCAACAAACATATGAAAAAAAGCTCATCATCACTAGTCATTAGAGAAATGCAAATCAAAACCACCTTGAGATACCATCTCATGCCAGTTAGAATGGCAATCATTAAAAAATCAGGAGACAACAGATGATGGAGAGGATGTGGAGAAATTGGAATGCTTTCACATTGCTGGTGGTAATGTAAATCAGTTCAACTATTGTGGAAGACAGTGTGGTGATTCAAGGATCTAAAAATAGAAATATCATTTGATCCAGTAATCCCATTATTGGGTATATACCCAAAGGATTATAAATCATTCTATTATAAATACACAGCCACAGGTAGGTTTATTGTGGCACTGTTTACAATAGCAAAGACCTGGAACCAACCCAAATGCCCATCAAGGACAGATTGGATAAAGAAAATGGGGCACACATACACCATGGAATACTATGCAGCAATAAAAATGGATGAGATCATGTCCTTTGCAGGGACATGGATGAATCTGGAAACCATCATTCTCAGCAAACTGACACAAGAACAGAAAACCAAACACTGCATCTTCTTACTCATAAGTGGCTGTTGAACAATGAGAACACATAAACACAGGGAAGAGAATATCACACACTGGGGCCTGTAAGGGGGTGGGGAGGCTAGGGGGAGGGATAGCAGGGGGTGGAGGGATTGGGGAGTAATAACATTAGGAGAAATATCTAATGTAGATGATGGGGGATGGATGCAGCAAACCACCAAGTCATGTGTATACCTATGTAACAAACATGTACATTCTGCACATGTACTCTAAAACTTAAAGTATAATAAAAAAAGAGAAAATTCTCCAAGTTGAGATATTACATGTTAAATTATTTCCCTAACGGGATGCTCAAGGCCTAGAAAGTGCCTTCAAGATTCACTTGGAAGGGAGGAGATGACTGTTAAAATCCTGACAGATCATTAACAACATAGCAAGTAAGACCCTATCTAGTTGATGACTTTCTACCAGTAATCTTTGAATTGTTGTTGCTAGTCAATACTTGATTTAAGAAATTTGGTAATCTTTCAGGATCTGTGTTAGAATGCAACTTAATATCCACTACTGGAAACCCTAGACCTTGGGACATTGATTTTATTAAAGTTCTCAATAAAAATGTAAAATGTCTGGTTTTTTTTTTTTGTTTTTTTGGTTTTTTTTTTGAGACAGACTGTCACACTATTGCCAAGGCTGGAGTGTAGTGACTTGATCTCAGTTCACTACAACTTCCTCCCACTGGGTTCAAACAATTCTGCCTCAGCTTCCCAATTAGCTGGAACAATAGGCATGTGCCACCACGCCTGGCTAATTTTTGTATTTTCAGTAAAGAAGGGGATTCACCATGTTCGCTGGGCTGGGCTCGAACTCTTGACCTCAGGTGATCCACTCATCTTGATCTCTCAAGTGACAGGCTTAAGGCGTGAGCCACTGTGCCTGGCCAAAGTGTCTTAAAGCACAAGGTGAAGAACAGAAGACAGAAAAAATATTTATTTCATTTTTACCTCCCTGATCTACATGAATTATTTTAGATTTTGTCACTCAGCTCTGTGAACGTGGACTGTACTATTTGTCTTTCATTTGATCACAAACTTATTTTCTTCCAGCTTTGTGAAATGTAACAAAAACTATATATATTTAAGGAGTATAAAGTGATATTTTGATATATATGTACATTGTAAAATGATTACCACAGTCAAAGGTATTAACTATCTATTTTCCCACAGAGTTTATTTTGTAAGTAGTCACATGAAGAGATGTTATTTTAAATATTTTACGTTGAATATAGGAAAACCTATTTCATATTCTTTTTTTTTTTTTTTTCCTCATCAGAGACTTAAATACACACAGATCATCCTTCTTAAGACTTGGAGGGAAAATATACCAGACAAAGGCAAATGGATCTCAATTTATGGTTGTCAAACATCTTTCTGCCTTCATACACACACAAATTATGTCTTCACATTCAGCAGTGACAGGAAGAATGACTGAGATGATCACTAGGGAGGTGGAAACATGGGGAGACTCTGAGACCATGTGTTTAGATGTTTGACGCTTAGGGTTGTTAATCCAATTGTGGTATTGTTCCAGAATTGCTAGCCTTTGCTTGCCGGTAATAACTAAAATAAGCAGCCCAGGATAACTAAGATCTGTGTGTAAACAAATGCTTATCTTGACTTCTGTAAACCATTGCCGTCCCGGAGGTGATTCCCAAAGTCCCCTGGCCCTTGGAATGTCCGAAACCTTTTCATCCCCATCCCCGCTCCTCACCCCCACTCCCAAGGTGGTTTTTCGGGTATAAAAAGTCTTGGCACCCTCTTTTTGACGCCACAGGTTGGAGAGACATGAGTCCTCTGTGGTCACCGGCATAACAAATGACCCTGCAATCTGGCATACTTTTGTCTTGGTGCTAACTTTCTACGCTCGATCCAATACAACATTTGGAGGTCCTCAGGAAGATATTCTCTTTTTGTTATCGCCAGACAAAAGCCAACTCAGAGTCTCGCCCGGGTGGCCACTCCCACCTCGGGGGCCTCTGGGGAGGCGCACCCTGTTCTTTCCCAGGGCCCTGGAGTGCCACCGTGAAGGATAAGCGACCTCTCCTCCTCCGACATTCACCTGAAATTCCTCAGGTTCCTAAAAAAACCTCCGGAGTAAGTCTGGTCTGGGAACTAGTTCAAAGGAAGGGCCTGAGTCGGGGGACTGACAAGTCATTGCAACTCTGACCTGGCAAGCCTCACCGAGGTGTCGCTTGAGGCTTCTGGTAGCTGGTGCAGTGGGTACCAGCGTTTGCCTTCTGGTGGCTGTCATAGTGGGTGGCAGCCCTCTGGTAGCTGGTGCAGAGGGTACCAGCGTTCGCCCCTGGTAGCTGGCATAGTGGGTGGCAGTGTTCGGTTGTTTTCCGTAACCTCTGTGAGGGTGAGAGAGTGAGTGTGTCTATATGTAGTCCCATGGCTGAAAGGCTACGGGGCTTGTGTGGGCCTTCACCCGCGGTTCCACTAGAGCGTCGTAGGGCATAATGGTGATTCACCTCAGAGCTGTCCTACTTGGACTTCCATCCTGAGGTGACCAGGCCCGGGGATTATATGGGTACACCTTAGCCAAGACGCCGCTGAAAATTCTTCCGAGAAAGTGGCCAGACAGGTATCTGACTGGTCTCCCATCTGGGGGGCACCTACCCTTTGTCTGTCACTCTTGTATGTGGTCCTGTCTCATCTGTAAATTTGTCAGTTTTATTAAACTCCTGCTAGCAGACATACACTGGTTCAGGCCATCTTCCCTTGAGGTAGGAGATATCTTACAGTGGTTAACGAACCACTGGGTGCAGGGAAATTTTATTGATTACACCCCAGCAAAAATTACTCTTTTCTCTTTCTTTCCCATCTTCTTCTATCACTGAGGCCTCACTCTTTCTTCCTTTGCCATGTGGCAGATAGTCTTAACTCTAGTTGTCTTTATTCTCTTCCTTGTTTTGGTCATTGCGGCCTGTAAATTCTCCCAGCCACCTCCACAGGGAAAGAGTACTTTTGCCTGTGCTGGGTCAGATTCCATGTCGGGGAGGCCGTTGTGCCCTCGACACCTTGGAGGTAGTTTCTTTGGAGCTTCTGTGGAACAAAACCCTAGATCAGAGTTTACGGGTGCTCTTTCTTTGGCTGGGATGGAAAATAGGTAACTGCTTATTCTGCCAGGAAAGTGTCCAATGTTATGGGCAGTACCCGACGGTGCATCACAAAGAGGCATATTGGCACTATCCTGGATGTTGGGAGGTAGGATGTCACCGCCCCAGTAAAAACTGACTGGCAGCACTTCTGCACACTCTACCGGGTGTGGTGGGTCCAAAATACACATCTGGTAGACCTCTTAGTCCACCTGTTTGTCACTTCCCGACCTTTCCGAAGCAACTGGCCATTAAAAATGTATAAGGGGGAGGATTATGCCCGGGCAGTGCTAAACCTCCATAGTGCTTATTCTCGCCAGTTGTGGTTTGTGGGGGAAAAAGACTGCTGCCTTACCTTGGCCCCTACCCCCTGTTCCTCTGACTAGGACTAGGAATAAACCCTAAAATCCAGTTGTCTGGTCCTTGCAGGACCTGGCTGCAGAGACCCTGCTAAAACCTGCTTTAAAGAGGGCCAAATTGTAAATTTGAGGCTTTCCAAAATTAGCTTTACTACAGAAAGAGAAAGTAGGGAAGGGAGGAGAGGAGAAAAGAGAAGAGAAGAGAAAAAAAGAGAGAAAGAAAAAAAAAGCAGACAGAAAGAGAGGAGAGAGAAAGTAGATAGAGGAGAGAAAGGAGACAGAAGAGAAAGAGAGAAAGTAAAGAGAAAGTAGACAGAGGAGAGAGAGAGAGAAGGGGACCAGAAGCCACAGGGGCGGAAAACTTGCTGCCAGCAAGTTCAGTTTTAAACTGACACTAAGAGCATTTTTTTTTTTTCCCTTTCTCTGCCGGCAGTCAGCCCTGCCCAGCTTTGGGGCAGGCCACACTGCCTCAGGGTGCAGCATTTACAACCAGAATATGGGTTTAAGAAAAGCTTTCTAACTTTTTGTAACAAAAGTGACTTGTTAGCACAGTCATTAAGGTGTGGGGCCTGCAACTGCAAGGTTGTTGGTTCAAATCCTCAGTGAAGCCAGTTTTAAATTAGGGAAATCAGTTTTAAATTAATGAATTCTCTTGAGGAAAATTTGGCATTAAAAAAACAAAAAAACGCAAATGGGGTCATCTAGCTCCCGGCCTTGTATCCCCCTCCAATGCATGACGGCCAACTTCAAGGTTGGGTTCTCAGGCCAATATGGGGTGAAATTAACCCCTGGAAAACTCCACTCTTTGTGTGAACTTGAATGGCCGTCTTTTGGAATTAGGTGGCCACATACTGGGACCTATGACCCAAAAATTACCCAGGCTGTATGGAAAATGGTTGCAAAAACTCCTGGATACCCTGAGCAGTTTCCATACATCGACCAATGGTTGGGTTTAGTCCAATGGCCTCCCCCATGGCTAAAGTGCTGCATAAAACAGGCTAGACTTCAGGTCACGTTAGCCGGCCCAAAAGAAAGTCCCTTCTGGGCCAGCCATTCTCCCCACCCCAGCGGAGGATCAGGAATTACTTCCACCTCAAGGCCTTCTAAACCAGCGCCTCAGCACCCCCCTCGACAGTACTATTAACCAAACCTTGTCCCCCCTGCACACCTGTAGCAGGGCCCCCGCACCCACCGGCAGTCCTCCCTCTCCAAGAGGCACCCCCAACAGAAGACAATTGTGGTCGCCCATTCTTTGTTCACATCCCCTTCTTGTCAAGTAACTTATATAACTGGAAGGTGATAGAGATCAAAGAGAGGGCCGAAACACCAAGTGCTGGCAGGAGCTTTATTAAGAGTAAGGGAAAGCTGCTGGGCTAAACCCAAAATTGGCAGCACCTATGGCATGGCAAAGGGGATTTATATGGCCTGCAAGCCGGCAGAGATGCATCCAGTGTGAGGGGCTGTGCAGGAGGGAAGTGCTGGGGAACTGCTAAGAGTTCCCGGGAGGGGGTTGTACTGGAGAACTGCTAAGACGGGAGAAGGGGAGGGTTAGGTACTTGCCCAGATGGAAACTTCCCTGGGAGGGGGTAGTGCTGGGAGGCTGGGGAATTTAAGGCGGTGATGTTGCCAAGGTTTTACAATGAAACTCAACATCCCCCCTTCTCTGAGAAGCCCCAGGCTTTGACAGGACTCTTAAAATCTGTATTCTAGACCCATCGCCCCACTTGGGACAACTGCCAACAATTATTACTAATTCTGTTCACCACAGAGGAAAAAGGCAAAATTAGACAGGAAGCCCTGAAAGCCATCATAGGTCCAGGGTGAGGAAAAAGTTTTTTTTTTTCCCTCTACCTGACCCCAATGGGACCTCAACGCCTTGGGGGGGAGGTCGCCAGGCTCTGAACACTTTTCACCGATATCTTATAGAAGGGGTTAGGGGAGTGGCCCACAAGCCCACTAAACTCTCCAAGGTAGGAACTGTAACTCAGGGTCCACAGGAGTTGCTAGCTGCTTTCCTTGAGTGCTTACTGGACGCCTATTACCCTGAGGCCCAGAGAATCAGTGGGCCATCAATCTGGCTTTTGTTTCCCAGTCTGCCCCAGACATAAAAAGAAAATTGCAAAAATTAGAGAGGTTCCAGAAAATAAATTTAACTCAGTTGTTAAAAATTGCCCAAAAAGTCTTTAACAATAGAGACACCTTAGAGGCCAAGCAAGATAAAAAGTTACTAAGGCAGTGATAGCAGCACTCCAGGAAAAACCACAGCTAG
Source organism: Cebus imitator (assembly GCF_001604975.1). NCBI lineage: Eukaryota > Metazoa > Chordata > Mammalia > Primates > Cebidae > Cebus > Cebus imitator. Next base: position 7,146,578 of record NW_016107373.1, on the reverse strand, counting down.
CCCCTGGACCACAAATCGATTCATTGATCTGGGAAATGGCACTGTCACCCATTGCCTGAGTGTCCATATCCACTCCTGGGATGGGACTTGCTCCAGAAACTGCAAGCAAATATTTCTTTCAGCGAGGGTCAAGCTTGCCTCTCAATTCCTCCTCCCTTAGCCACAGGGCCACCTCAGCAGATCCTCATCACCTGTGCTCTGTCAGACGAGTATCTCTTGCGGGAAGCTTTATCCTCAGAGGTGGATCAACCACCTGCACCAGACTTCCTCCGCAAATTTCAAGAGAGTGTACAGGGAGTATGGGCTGAAACAAGTCTCCCAGGGCTGGCAAGTCACCGCACCCCAGTCGTGGTCCAGCTATTAGCAATGGCAACTCCAGTCCAGGTGAAGCAATACCCTATGAGCCGGGAAGCCAGGTGAGGAATTACTCTGCACATCACCAGACTCTTGAAGGGAGGAATCCTCACTACCTGTAAGTCTCCCTGGAACACCCCCTTACCCCCTGTGCTAAAACCAGGCACACAGGACTATCGGCCTGTGCAGGACTTGAGGGAGGTGAATAAATGGGTAGAAACTGTTCATCCTACAGTTCCAAATCCGTACAACCTCCTAAGTCTCTTGGACCCAGAACACATCTTAAGGAAGCATTCTTTTGCATCCCACTAGCCCCTGTTAGCCAGCCTATATTTGCTTTTGAATGGACTGACCCTGATACTGGAGTCTCAGGGCAACTCACTTGGACAAGACTGCCTCAGGGGTTCAAAAACTCCCCCACTCTGTTTGATGAGGCACTTAGCCAAGACCTTGCTGCCTTCCGAGCTGAGTTCCCAGAGTGTACCCTACTCCAATACGTGGATGACTTATTCTTGCCTACAAAAACCCAGGAGGCCTGTAAAGAGACCACCCAGTCATTATTAGAAACCCTGCAGACTTTGGGGTACTGGGTCTCAGATAAAAAGGCCCAACTCTGCCAGCCAAAAGTGACATACCTGGGCTATGTTATAGAGAAGGGCAACTGGGCACTGGCACCCAGCCGAGTCCAAGCAGTGCTGCAAATATCCAACCCCACCCCGAAATGCCAAGTTCGAGAATTCCTTGGGGCAGTAGGGTACTGCAGGCTATGGATTTTGGGATTTGCTGAGATAGCCAAGCCCCTGTATGCCTGTGCTGGAGGAAATCAGCCCTTGACATGGACAGAGGTGGAGCAACAGGCTTTTGACAAGCTCAAGACTGCCCTGACTGCAGCCCCAGCCTTGGCCTTGCCAGACATCTCTAAACCTTTCCAGTTGTTTGTGCATGAGAAACAGGGAGTCGCTAAGGGGGTGCTCACCCAGACATTGGAACCCTGGTCCCGGCCAGTTGCCTACCTTTCAAAAAGACTTGATCCCGTAGCCTCTGGGTGGCCAGCTTGTTTGAGGCCGGTGGCAGCTACGGCCCTGTTAGTCAAGGAGGTGGACAAACTGACTTTGGGGCAGGAGTTGAACTTAGTGGCACCCCATGCGGTGGAGTCGCTACTCCGTGGAGCTCCGGGAAAATGGATGTCTAATGCCCGCATTGTCCAGTATCAGGCCTTACTTTTGGACCAGCCCTGCATAAAATTTTCAAAAACCACAGTTTTAAACCCCGCCACACTGCTACCCGACAGCGAGCCAGAGAAGCCCATACATGACTGCCAACAGACAATAGATGTCCTCCACGCTGCGAGACCGGATCTCACCGACGTCCCCCTGTGGAACCCAGAGGAGGTACTGTATACAGATGGCAGCAGTTTCATGGTCGACAGAGTCAGGTACGCCGGGGCAGCTGTGGTCACTCTAGAGCAGGTTATCTGGGCCCAGGCTCTTCCACATGGAACCTCAGCCCAAAAGGCAGAACTTATAGCTTTAATAAAGGCCTTAGACTGGGCGGAGGGAAAAATTATTAACATCTACACGGATAGCCGGTATGCCTTTGCTACGGCCCATGTGCATGGTGCCATTTATAAAGAAAGAGGATTGCTTACCTCAGAGGGAAAAATCATCAAAAACAAAGAGGAAATCCTAGCTCTACTAGAAGCTATATGGAAGCCTAAGGCAGTGGCATTGATGCACTGCAAAGGCCACCAGAAGGGAGATTCACCAGAGGCAAGGGGAAATAGGGCGGCTGACCTACAGGCCAGACCGGCAGCCGTGGGGCTAGTAAAACCTCTGACCCTTCTTGTGACTCTGCTGGCCCCAACCCTGCCTCCTACCCCAACGTATTTGCCTGAGGAAGAAAACTTTGCTAAAGAACAGGGGGGATGGCAAGATTCCACAGGATGGTGGATTCTACTGGACACAAGGATTATGCTCCCCGAGGCTCTAGGACAGGCTCTAGTTAAGGACACACACCAGGCCACTCACTTAGGACAAACAAAACTCACTGAGCTGCTGAGGGCCAGATACTACATTCCGCACTTGCATGAAATTGTTAAATAAACTACTACTCATTGTGAAGTATGTGCCAGGGTAAATCCAGGAGGCAGTAGGCCTAGTCAGGCAGGGATAAGACTCAGGGGTACTAGCCCAGGGGAACACTGGGAGGTAGATTTTACTGAAATAAAGCCCCCAGCGTGCGGCTATAAGTACCTCCTTGTGTTTGTAGACACTTTCTCTGGATGGGTCGAGGCTTTTCCTACTAGATCAGAGACCACACTGGTAGTAGCGAAAAAATTGTTACAGGACCTGGTTCCTCGGTTTGGCCTGACCCTGACACTGGGATCAGATAATGGCCCTGCATTTACAGCTCAGGTTTCACAGGGCCTGGCAAAGGCCCTGTGCATATCCTGGAAACTGCACTGTGCCTATCGCCCCAGAGTTCAGGGCAGGTTGAAAGGATAAACCGGACCATAAAGGAAACTTTGACAAAATTCATTCTAGAGACCGGTGAAAACTGGGTCAGCCTGCTTCCTTTTGTTCTCCTCTGTACCCGATGTACTCCCTATAAAAAAGCTTTACTCCTTTTGAAATTATGTTTGGAAGTCCCCCTCCCTTACTCCCCAGACTTGTGGACGCCTTACATGCTGGAGTCCATAACCATACGCTCCTTAAGTCCTTGCAGGCATTCCAGTCTGTTCAGTCCCATGTGCACTCGCTCATCAGGGGAAGTTGACCTACCCCAGTGGATTTCACTGACCAGCCGGTACACCCGTTCCAGCCAGGGGACGAAGTCCTGGTGAAGAGAGTCACTGCCTCTGGCCTAACTCCTTGCTGGAAAGGACCCTACACTGTAATCCTGGTCACCCCCATGGCAATCAAGGTGGATGGACTGACTGCCTGGATTCACCACTCACACGTCAAGACTGCCCCCCGGATGCAGGATGGGAAGCGGTTCCATCCTCAACAGACCCCCTAAAGCTAAGACTATTGCGCCGTTCTCGGTCATCATCCTAATCTCCCTGATTCCTGCAACCACCCTCTGAAAGGGACCCTCCTTGGCACCCACCTACTATCAATGGGTCATCACCGAGGGCTCCACTGGAGCATATGTTAGTCCCTTAACCAGAAAGGGATCCGCCCTAGTCAACCTAACCCTGGAGTACACTCCAGAGACCCCCGTTACCTTCTCCCGTAACCTCTGTGCCCTCCTGGGCCCCTACTTAAATTTCAGGACAAGTGGAGGTATAGCTGGGTGAGGCAGTTTATGGGCAGAGCGACAACTCCAGACCATGGGGTTATATCTGTGCCCAGGATCCACCCCACCAAAAAGATGGAACTGTGGAGACTTAAATGAATTCTTTTGCTCCCATTGGGGTTGTGAGACTATCTCCACTATAACAGGATATACTGCAAACAGAAACTCTTTCATTTCTTTCATCCGAGACCCTCCCCCAAACCCCTGGCTAACATTCCTGCTCACTGGATTAGCAGGACCCTTGGTACTAATGGTCCTAGGGTTAACATTTGGACCATGCCTTTTAAACATGCTCCTCAAATTTATCCAGGAAGGAATAGACTCAGTCAAATTGATGGTTCTGAAATCCAAACATGGGCCCTTGTGTCAAAAAGAGGAAACCTATTAAAGATTTAATACATGTTAAAAGAACAGGGGGGAATGTGATATTGTGCCAGAATTGCTAGCCTTTGCTTACCGGTAATAACTAAAATAAGCAGCCCAGGATAACTAAGAACTGTGTGTAAACATATGCTTATCTTGACTTCTGTAAACCACTGAAGTAACAAACAGAATGACAAAAGTCCCCTGGCCCTTGGAATGTCCGAAACCTTTTCATCCCCATCCCCACTCCTCACCCCCACTCCCAAAGTGGTTTTTCGGATATAAAACGTCTTGGCACCCACCTTTTGACGCCACAGGTTGGAGAGACGTGAGTCCTCTGTGGTCACCGGCATAATAAATGACCCTGCAATCTGGCATACTTTTGTCTTGGTGTTAACTTTCTACACTCGATCCAATACAACACAATCACCCTCTGACCCAAGGTGAGAAACTGCGATTGAGAGTGAGTTCGTAGGTGCTTCATGTCTATTTTGAATATACTAGAAGATTCCAAAAGTTCAGTTTTCCAATCAGTTTCAGAATAATTTATATGAATGCTAAGGAAAGTGATGGCTATTGTCCTGGAGACAAAGTGCTACACAAACTGTGCTATCTTAGTGTCCTCTCATGGCTCCTGAAGATCATCAAACCCGTCAAAACCCAATTTCTGCTCAGGTCTTGCTTTGAACAATTGATTTAAATATTATTGATTTGAAAGTAGCAGAGAAGGATCGCAGGGAAAGGGAGAGAAGTGTGATAGGCAACTAAATCATCAAAAGTGATCAATTATTTAAGTAGAAAGAATAAACTAAAACAAACACATAATTTTCATGGATATACTAATATCTCCACTGCATATTTGCTTCTTAAAGATAAGGGCGAGGAGAAACATTTGAAGACTGCATAATATAAAAAAAATAAATAAGTTTGAAAGGGTGAAGCTACAAAAGAAATGTCACCATGCTACATCTCCATCACAAACTTTACAGCTGGATTTTCTGGCTGGAAGGGAGGCCGTAACATTGTGGCTCCCATTTGCACAGCAGCTGACCTTGGACTTTATTCAGGATTGTTTTGTGCTCTTAACACCTGGAATTACCAAAGCAGAAATCCTCAGAAGTCGCAAATAGTCTCTATTGACATTTAATTTTCTCCTATAAAGGCCAAAGGTCAGAAGTTAAGCACAAATCCCCAGGACAAAGATCTCAGTTCTCACAAAAACCGAATACAACCCCTAAAAAAGTCTCTAAAAAATAAATTTTGCATTTATAGACCATTATTTCCGATTTTTCATTTTATGGTACAAGAAAACGTACCTTTAATAAAATTGTGCTACTCTTAACACTTCTGTAAATCTTATTTGTCAACTAACAAAACAAAATATTAAATTTATCTACAGGATTAATTCCTTATGTTTAACAATCTCATCTTGTGCAATTACTTGAGTGGTTATGGAGACCACCTGCTAGGAGTTCGAAATCAAGGCAAATGTAGCTATTCCATTCTGACTATTCATAAGTCAGAATGAATGCATTCTGTTCGTAAAGTTGCCCCCCCAAATAATAAGTAGAACTAGGCAAGTGAGTTAACCTCCCTAGACCACACTCCTGGAAGTAACACTACAAGTGAATTAGATTGAAGGAATTCTAGGGTATCTTCCAAATATAGTACCCAAATTAAAAATACCTTCCTGTACACAATTACTCTTACACTGCTCCCACTGCTACTGATGCCACAAAAAAAGAGAAGGTTAGGTGAATTTTGAGTAATATTCTGCATTATATAGGTGCATTTATTCTTCAAATGGTTTTATTACTTTTGTTCATTTTAATATTGAAAATAAATATGAAAAGAAAATTATTTAGGTTTTAGCATTAGCAAATCTAGATTACAAGCCTATCCATCTTAGGTCTATGGTCTTGGAAGGTAAAATTAGTATATTTGGCTCTTGGTTTTCTCATAAAATGTAATAATTGCTACTTAGCAATGTTGTCGTGAGAACTGACTCAGAATAAATGCAAAATGCTTCCCATGAAACAAGTATTCACAATGATTGTTTTAAATATTACTCTTAAACAATGATTATCTTAAATACTTAAGTCCCTCAGGAATGTTCATAAGATTATGTCATTCACAAGAAATTTATGTATGCAAATTTACAGCAATTTATGTATGCAAATGTTCCAGTGAGATCTCTGGAACATTTTTACTAGACTAAGTGGAATTTATTGGAAAAATAGCCTTTAAATGATCTCAGTGATTGCGGGTAAGGAACCTACAGAGTGCGTTTAAGTAACTGTCAAAACCTTGAGATGACAGAAGGTTAGAATTGTTCCTTCCCTCTGCCCATGTTACCAGGGGATTTTTCATTGTACATTAATTTTATAATAGGCAACATCGTGACTTCGAATTCAGAAGTTGTCTGCCCCAAAGGAGTTAACAACTACCAGTCACAACTGAAGAAGCTATTTTAAGTGGGCTTGGCAGGAGAGCCACCCTGCTGGAGAGAGGATGGGAAAATGAGATGTCAGTCTTGGCAGAAACTATGCACATTTGAAGCTGAAACTGACAGCACTTAGGTGAACAGCATGTCTTGGCTGTGCTGTCCAAAGAAATAACCTGTCAAACCCCTATATCGAACTGGTAAAACTTCCATAGGGCCACCAGATAAACAAAAATATCCTCATACTGACAGAGTTAGAAAATGCATCTGCATATCCAAGCATGCTGCTCAGCAAGTGTCATATGGGAACCATCACATTACACACCTGGTCTCTACTCCCAAGTAAATCTTTGGGTAAAAATGACCATGTAATTGACCACTGGAGAGAGTGAATCCTGCAGTCCACAGTATATTCCACCACTAGGAAGGAAGCCATAGATTTGCCTACTAGGTGACTTTTTCATATAATTCCTACATTGTTGACATCAACAAAAGAGCCACAGAAGATGTTCTCAATATCTAACCAGTATATTGATAATTATGCAGATAATGATAATGATGTTGATGTTGATGAAAATAGTAACTGAGATTATAATCTCTAAATTGGGTAACTATTGAGAGTTTCGATATAATCTAACATATTAAGAAGACACCAAAGGATTGATTTAAAGGAAAGCCAAAGAAACATGAAAGGGGAAATGAGTAGTTATATTGAGAGAACCTCAACAACCAGGCTGGATCAACAACAAAGTTGGCCTCTGATGTTTGTAAGAGTGTATCAGATGAAGCAATAGCAACATCATGGGAGAGAAAGTTAAGAAACCTAGTGAGATCCAGGCCAGGGACAAAAGGTAGGAATCAGAGATAAGGGGTCGTTGGGTGTTTTTCATGGTGAGCCCTTACCCATCCTCTGTCCCTGGCCTAGCTTCCCAGAGATTACGATAAAATTCTGGGAATTAAAATGGAAATACTTGTAATAAAGTCTAATCCAAATAATGAACAGTGTTCAATGGTGCATAAGGTTTTACATTCTGGAATCAGAGAAAATTGGTATGTTACTTAGTAGGTACGTAACTGGGGATGAGTTACTTAACCTGTCTCATCTTCAACATAATAAGATGTTTGGATTATAATACCAATGGCATAAGATATTTGGAAGAATTAAGGTAAAGTATCTAGACCACGTAGCCTAATGTCTGATATATATAATCCATTGTTCAATAAAGAATATTTATGATTACTTAAATATATGATTGTGTATTAGTCCATTCTCATGCTGTCTTTCATAAAGACATACTTGAGACTGGGAAGAAAAATCGGTTTAATGAACTCACAGTTTCATGTGGCTCAGGAGGCCTCACAATCATGGTGGAGGCAAAAGACACTTTTTACATGGTGGCAGCAAGAGAGAATGAGGCAGAAGTGAAACTGGAAACCCTTGATAAAACCATGAGGTCTCATGAGACTTATTCACTACCACAGGAACAGTATGGGGGAAACTGCCCCCAGGGTTTAATTATCTCCCACTGGATCCCTCCCATAACAAAAGGGAATTATGGGAGTACAATTCAAGATGAGGTTTGGGTGGGGACACAGAGCCAAATCATATCATTTCACACCTGGCCCCTGCCACATTTCAAAACAAATCATGCCTTCCCAACAGTTCCCCAAAGTCTTAACTCACTTCAGCATAAACTCAAAAGTTCACAGTCCAAAGTCTTATTCAAGACAGTGAACTCCCTTCCATCTATGAGACTGTAAAATCAAAACACAGTTACTTACATCCTAGATACAATGAGGATACAGGAATTGAGTAAATACAGCCATTCCAAATGGGAGAAATTGGCACAAATAAAGGAGCCACATGCCCCATGCAAGTATGAAATCCGGTGGGGCAGTCAGATCTTAAAACTCGAAAATGATCTCCTTTGATTCCATATCCCGAATCCAGGTCATGCTGGTGCAAGAACTAGGTTGCCATGGTCTCCAGCAGCTCTACCCCTCTGGCTTTGCAGGGTAAAGCCTCCCTTCTTTCTGCTTTCACGAGCTGGTGTTGAGTGTCTGTGGCTTTTCCAGGCACACAGTGCAAGCTGTCAATGGATCTACCATTCTGAGGTCTGGAGGACACTGGCTCTCTATTCATAGCTCCATTAGGCAATGCTCCAGTGGGGACTCTTTGTGGGGGCATCATCTTACATTTCCCTTCCTCACTGCCCTAGCAGAGGCTCACCATAAGTGTCTTGCTCCTCCAGCAAACTTCTGCCTGGACATCCAGGCATTTCCATACATCCTTGTAAATCTAGGTGGAGTTCCCCAAACCTCAATTCTTGACTTCTGTGCACCTACAGGCTCAACGCCAAGTGGAAGCTGCCAAGGCTTGGGGCTTGCACCCTCTGAAGCAACAGGCTGATCTGTACCTTGGCCCCTTTTGGTCATGCCTGGAGTGGCTAGGAAGCAGGAAACCAAGTCCTAGACTGCACACAGCAGAGGGTTCTTGGGCCCAACCCACAAAACCATTTTTTCCTCCCATGTCTCTGGTTCTGTGATGGGAGGGGCTTCCACAAAGGTCTCTGACATGCCCTGGAGAAATTTTTTCCATTGTCTTTGTGATTAACATTCCACTCTGTTATTTATGCAAATTTATGCAGTGAGCTTGAATTTCTCCTCAGAAAATGTAATTTTCTTTTCTATCCTATTGTCAAGCTGCACATTTTCTGAACTTTTGTGCTCTGTTTCCGTTTTAAAGCTGAATGCCTTTAAAGCAAACAAGTCATCTATTGAATGCTTTGCTGCTTAAAAATTTCTTCCACCAGATACCCTAAATCATCTCTCTCAGGTTCAAAGTTTCACAAATCTCTAGGGCAGGGGTAAAATGCTGCCAGTCTCATTGCTAAAACATAACAATTGTTACCTTTGCTCTAGTTCCCAACAAGTTCCTTATCTCCATTGGAGACCATCTCATCCTTGATTTTATTGTCCATATCATTATTTACATTTTGGTCAAAGCCATTCAAAAAGTCTCTAGGAAGTTCCAAACTTTTCCATCTTTTTCTGTCTTCTGAGTCATCCAAACTGTTCCAACCTCTGCCTGTTACCTGGTTCCAAAGTTGCTTCTACATTTTTTGGTATCTTTTCAGCAGTGCTCCACTCTACTGGTACCAATTTACTTTATTAGTTCATTTTCATGCTGCTGATAAAGACATACTAGAGACTGGGAAGAAAAAAGCTTTAATGGATTCACAGTTTCACGTGGCTTGGGAAGACTCACAATCATGGTGGGAGGTGAAAGGCACTTTTTACAGGGTGGCAGCAAGGGAGAATAAAGCAGAAGCAAAGTGGAAGCCCCTTATAAAACCATGAAATCTCATGAGACTTATTCACTACCACAAGAATAGTATGGGGGAAATGACCCCTATGATTCAATTATCTCCCACCTGGTCCCTCCCACAAAGTGTGGGAATTACTGGAATACAATTCAAGATGAGATTTGGCTGGGGACATAGAGCCAAACTATATAAGCATGCATCTCTATAAACATTTACCTCTGCATTATGACTAATAGTTTTATCATCTATGACACCATTTACTCTTTAATCACTACTTGGTTTATTTCTCTGTCTTTATAAAAATTACGGGTAAACAATTCCTGCTTAGAAAAAAGTATGTGATTTTTGTAATGTAAGATGTTCTCCTATCAGGCAAAAGTGTTACTTGAAGTATTCTAACTTTGGTAAAGTGCATATTAGAAAAGATCAGAATACCACCCACAACCTTGACAACTTCAGATAGGCTCATATAATTGTTAGCTGTTACTCAGCTAAGATTTCACCTAGACGTAAATTTAGCTCTGTTTGACTCAATATTCATGCTTTCCCCAAGACATTATGTTGACTCGCAGCACATGGCTACAACACTGTTTCAAGCTTTTCCCTCTAAACACACTGTTTTTGCTGCCTTGTATGCTTCCTGTGTTGACAAACTTCTGCCTCTGTGAAGGTATATAAAAACATTACCTTCACGAAGCTTTCCCATAGACCTCAGGACAAAATTAATAACTTCTTTAATTTCAAAGTACCTTTTCTTAAATATTTATTAAGGCATCTAACACAGTGTTCATGCTATATTCCCAGTACATGGAACCCTACCTAGCATATAGCACATGGGCAATCAATATTGGTTGAATAAATGAATTGCACTTTATTTTTATGCAGCTTCTTTATCTTTCTAGGTATTAAGCTCCTTAAACATACTGTATAACCAAATTATTGAAAATGCTAAACTGGTTACTGTGAAACCCTGAAATAATTTCACTATATTATCTATGCCCATCTTTAGATATTATAAAGCCCAATGCAATCTAATACCAAAGCTTCAGTCTTTCAATTTAAAGCTTCTTAATTCCCTGTTATCCTTCACTTAAATTTATGCTTTACAAAATGCCAGATGATAAATGTTAAAAACAAATGGGAGCAATGAAATTACTCCAAAATGCTAAATGAAAGGTTTGCAGACTTGGAATTGTGGGTAAACATAACAGGTAAGTGTTTGTCACCTGTTTTCATCGTGTAAATAGGGGGATGTATGAGGAAGATTAACAATGACAATTTCTTTGGAGAGGGTTATTGGAGGGCTGCCCATGTCACTTTTTTCTCTTCAAGAGGCCACAGTTTACTGCTGGTCTCTGGAAGTGAGTTTATAATGACCAGCTAGATAGTACACAACACCTTGGAACATTGCAGAGAGATATTCATCCAAACATAACAAAAGAGTCCACAAAAGACATCATGAAAGAAAAAGACAGCATTTAAATATCCACCTTTTTGAGGCCATTATCTTCAGATTAAAACCACACTAATAAAATAAGGCCGTTTTAACTCTTTTATCTCTAATCCTTACTGTCTACTGAGACCAACTTCTAAAAGAACAGAAATAAAAATTTAAGAATGTGGTAAAATGGTGCATCAAGAAAGAAAGTAGACATAGAACATGCTTACTTGTTTGTGTCAACCTTTGAGTCTTGGGTCATGCAAGGATAACAGGGTAGGGCATAATTCCACCCAAGAGTTGACTTTGTATTTCAGATGTATGTCAGGCTGTGGCCACCAAATGCAAGGAAAACATTGCAGTTTTGTCTGAGGGATTCTCTTGACACTTGCTTTACTAGGTTTGGAGTAGGAAAGTTGCAAAGTTATTATCTCAAAGAGGAAGTGGGAGCTCAAAGCCCAATAATACCTCTCTTCAAAGAAATAGCATTTCAACTCCCTCCCCCCTTTTCACATTCTGGTCCTATTTTCCTTATATTTCTATTTATGCTGGTTGGGGTACTCCAGGAAGGCTGAAAGTGACATTTCCCAATTTCTTTGAAAATCTACACATGGAAATGTGGCCTCAGAATTTCACATTTATTCTGTCTTGAAGTTTTCCTGGAAACTTCATTTTTAACATACTGGTACATAGTGAACTCAAGGATCAAACTACAGACTTACACTGAACTTTTAGATCTTAAATGACATAAGTTAGATATGTTCTATGTTTAGAAAGGTAGTCATACATTCCCTATGCTCTTCATTTGACTTGCATTTAATGGCTCTAATTTTAAGAAATTTGAGCTTAAGAGTACCAGTTAATTCAGTTTATTCAACTTAATTCACCATTATAAAATGGTGAATTGAAGTAGAAGTTACTACATGCTCTGACTCACAATTTTCTCTATGTAGGCTGTTTCTTTGCCTTTCCAGTTTCTTTGAGAATCCAAGAGATAGCAGACCATATGCAGCTGTGTGGCTTTTCACATGAACAGAAATCTTAAAACTACTGAATGAAAACTTGTCATTTTACTCCTTTCACATATTTTCAGTAAACGGAATTAGCCTATTTCATTACAAGAAAACTTTCTCTGATCAGTGAAGTAGCTACTAATGAATAAAACTGTAAACAATTAGATAAGGCAAGTTGCTGAAAATCTCAACTATTTATCTATTCCAACAGCCAATGGGAACATGGCCAAAGGAAATAGTATTTGCTCTCTTCTGTATTCTCAAAGTTTAATCATGAAAATCTTCATTTAACTGCTACCTTTTTATTCTTATCTGAAAAAAATTCTAATGTTTATATGGAAAATAACATAAAAATAGCCATAAAAATTAGGAAAGAAGTTGGATAGAATTAGTCCTACAAGATATAAAGTATCTTATAATTTCATTGTAATTAAAATAGGAGCATTGGTACAACAACAAGCTAACAATTAAATGAACATGTAAAAGGTCCAAAAATAAATAAATTTAGAAAATTTTGTTATATGATTAAGGTGTCATTTTAAACAACTTAAAATTTATTAAGTTATTTAGGATTATTTAATGAAAACACTAGAACAACTAACTGTTAATTTAGGGAAGTATACATACACACACATGTAAAACACACAGGATGGATCTACTAAATATATATTCTTATTGCTTTACTTGAAAATAAATTCTATTGTAATCAAGATGTGAGGCCGAAAAACAAAAATAAAAGATATGAAAACAGTACATGTATTAAAAATATTACTAATATTGGAATAGGGATTGCCTTCATAGATATAACAGGAAAACTAAAAGCTTTAAAAATAAGTCCACATAAAATATTAGAATTTCTCAACAGCAAAAATTACATAAATAGCTTGAAGACTGAGAAACATATATAACACATGATTAGATAAAATATCTAGCTTAGGTATACATTTGAAAGCTTGCAAATCAGGAAGAAAAGTCTAAAAGTTCAATGGAATAATAAGCAATGAATATGAAAAGGCAGCTTACTAAAAATAAAATCCAAATAGCCCTAGATATATTTTTTTAAATGGTCAACCTGCACCAGTGCAGTGGCTTATGCCTGTAATCCCAGCACTTTGGGAGGCCAAGGCAGGCAGATCACCTGAGTTTGGGAGTTGAAGACCAGCCTGACCAACATGGAGAAACATACTAAAAATACAAAATTAGGCAGGTGTGGTGGTGCAAGCCTGTAATACCAGCTACTCAGAAGGCTGAGGCAGGAGAATCACTTGAACCCAGGGGGCGAAGGTTGAGGTGAGCAAATACTGTGCCATTGCACTCTAGCCATGGCAATAAGAGTGAAACTGTATCTAAAAAAAAAAAAAGCCCAACCTTATGCCAATTAAAAGCAAATTAAAACACTTTTTTTTTTTTTTTTTACTATTGGGATGAACAAATATATAAACACTAATAAATATGTTGTTGGTGAGTGTACGAAGATAGATACTATAATAACCTATGGATGGATATTTTGGAAATTTATTTTTGAAAAATACAGTAATGTCTAGCAAAGTTGTAAGTGTGAATCAACTTCAACTGAACTTTAGCAGTTTATGTTAACAATAAACTTTTAGCAATTTAATCTAGAAATATAGTAGCATATAAGGATGTTTATTTTAACATTGGCAAGTATACTGGAGAAGAAAAAAATCATCATTATAAGTCACTAAATTTTTTTTTTTTAGACATAGTCTCACTCTGTTGCACAGACTAGAGTTCAGTGGCTAGATCTCAGCTCACTGCAGCCTCCACCTCCTAGAGTCATGATCCTCCTGCCTCAGCCCCCCAAGTAGCTTGGATTACAGGTGTGCACCATCACACTATGGTTAATTTTTGTATTTTTAGTAGAGAGGGGTTTTGCCATGTTGGCCAGGCTTGTTTCAAACTCCTGGCTGGTCTTGAACTCCTGTCCTCAAGTTATCTGCCCACCTCAGCCTCCTAAAGTGCCAGAATTACAGGTGTGAGTCACTGCACCCAGTCCAAATTTAAATTTTATATCCCCCCAATAGCATACGCTGAAGGAAGATTGAATACGGTATAAGAAATGACAAAATCATGCACTATAATTTAAGTACAGAATGGGCCCAACTGTGTACAAAATATATTAGAAAATACCAAAGGATGAAAATCATACTGCTAATGATGGCCGATTCCAGAGATGGAATTGAAGGCCAAAGAAGGGGGAATAACTTACTTTGATTTTGTACATTTCTGTACCTTTTGCAATGAGAATGTGTTACTATTATAGTGAAAAAAAATCATATAAAACACGAAAAACAGTGGTAGACAGAAGCCTTGGCAAAAATAATGCCTAGATTTAAATAGAACATAGCATTTATAATACAGTACAGTGTAATGCTACAGAAATTGAAATTATGGAAGTTGGCCCAAAGAAAGCTTAGCCTAAGAAGAAACAAACTGCCTGATCAGCAGTTAGCTCATGTACTCACCAGGCCAGAATGAAATAATAGCTTCTCATCTTTATCCAAAAGGGATTAGTCCTAGGGAACAAATTCCTTCTTTTTCATCAACTCTGTGAATGGCAGGTCTTACTAAAAATATTCACCTTAATATTGAAACTGGGAGTTCAATACGTGAATACTTTTAGAACTAATTGTTATGATTTGTGACGTACTTTAATGATTAATATTTCCACTATTTATCTTCTAAAGCTGCTGGGGATATTATGTGAAACAATAAATGTGAAACTGTTGTCAAAGTGTACTTTTCAGGTATTTGTTATTGTTCAATTGCTGGCTCAAAGCACAAAAACATCACCATAAATAATAACCATGGGTGTTAAATTTGTAGCTATTAAATTAAAATAAGGAGATGCTATTTTTGACCTATCAAACTGACAAAGCTTTAAAAAAAAAAAGGAACCTGAGAAATGAAATGTTGTGGAAGAGTAAAATTGGTTGTCTCTTCCGAAGGCAACTAGGAAATATATGTTAACGTGTCTTAAAATAAGCATCTCCATTGAGCCAGTATTTCCCTTTCTAATCACATATCTCAAGGAAATAATATATATTTCATCACAGCATAATTATAAGACAGCAAATTAGAAATGATATAATAGTCAACAATAGGAGATTGGTTAACTATGGTGTTTCATGTAGTCATTAAAGTAATTCTGTAGGAAATCAGAAATTCTACTTGAAATATTAAATAGCAATTTAAACAATGTATCTACAGCATGATTTCATTTTGTTAAGAAGTGGGTTGCTATTTAGCATGACAAATGGTTTAAGAAGAAAGCTTAAAAATTGTTAACAGTCAATTTAAATGGTAAGATCATGGATGCAGTTTATCTTCTTCATGATTCTCTTTCTTTTCCAAATTTAAATTTATTTTGCAATTGACACAAAATGAAAATGATATTAGATGCCTTAAGATTTGCAAAACGACCAATGAGAGAAAGTCTGTTGTCACTTGTCATGGAACAATGCAGTACATCATATTTTTGCGACTCCCTTCTTTAGTGCAGTTCACAGTGCCTCGTAATATTGGGTATTGATTAAATACATTTTTCTGACTTATGTTAATTTTAGGCAGCATTTTATATGCAAAAGGGAGATCTTTTTGTTTAAACAAAGTTTATTATGTTTCAAATTATTACACAAAGCTGAATAAACAACCATCTTATTTGAAAGAGTGAGGAAATAACACAAGCAATCGTAAAGTTAATATATTTTGTGGGTACTGAGTGTAATCTAGTTAATTAACTAAAAATATGTCACATGATTATTAAAAATGATCATGGCAGGTTGCTTTTGGCTCCTAAAAGATTCACAAAGCTCTTGTCCTTGGCAGTGGAGAAAGACAGTGTGCAAGGGAGTGGATGTAAACATAACTTTATTGAGTGCTTACTGCACTCCACATGTTAGGCTAGGTAATTTGTAAGAGCCATCTTCAGCTTCAAAAATAGTGCTTTTCCACTCCAGTTACACATTAGAATCACTTCAAGGGGTTTGTTTTGAATTTTAGTTACTTATATGACAAAGGCTCAAAATAAGTGTTTGGCATAGGACTCTGATATCAATATATATGTTTATTTATTTATATATATATATCTTAAATTTATATGTATATATCTCCATATATATATATATATATATATATATATCATCATGAGAGAGATATCATGAGAGATCTCTTATGAGAGATATATAAAGATATATAAAGATACATACGTATATATATATATATATATA
>NW_016107373.1:7120754-7129965 GCF_001604975.1 Cebus imitator | reverse complement strand
ATATTTCTTAAAGTTTCAAATAGCTCTGAACTACTGGCCTAATATCCCCAGGAGAAGCATTGCTATTCTTTTCTTAAACATAAGTAATGTGGTTGAGATGGCTAAAGTAACTGGTCCATGTTCACAAAGCCAGCAAATGGGTCTAGTTGATTTCTAAACAAACGTATGTATATACACCATAAATAAAATGTTTATAATAATGGCTATTTTACTCAATATTTCCTTTGTGACAGCAAATCTGCATATAACATCTAAGTACAATAACAATCCTGTAACTTCATGATATAATTTCAAAGATAAATAAATTGAGATTTAGTGAGGGTAGTATCTTGCCATTAGCAAAATACCATAAGAACAGAAGAAAAGTACAGGTTCCTTTATCCACCCACAGCAGAATCATGCTTGCGGTTGTTATATGTGATTAGAGGTCTCAAATAAGCCTAAACAGCAACTCACAATCCGAGTGCTTGAAATCTGGTGATCTTGGTCACCCACCTAGTTGCCTGAGTTGATATACAAGGGAAAACCATTATGGGACTTTGAAGAAGGGTAGTCTGTAGAGTCTATAGGGGTGGGGAAATAGAATAATACAGCCCCTGAACTCGGGATGATCCTTGAATAGCAACAGGGAAATAAAGTAAGGTTTGGATATTGGGCAAAAATTTCAGGAAAAAAATTAAAGAGCCTGAGGCTTGCTGGATTTTGGAAAAACAAAAACAAAACAACAACAGAAAAACTAAGACCCAGACACTCCCAGGAAAATGTTTTCAAAGTTAAGAAATGGTTTCCGAGGGCAAAAATAAAATCTAGGTTGAGGGGAAAAATCCTCTACTAAGTCTTGTTGTAAGATGTGTCTTTTAGGCAGTATCTTCTAAATAATAATGGCCCTAAGAAATTTAAGGGCATCTGACCACAGCAACCTCAAATGGGACACAATTACAGTATATTTTGTCTACAAGAATTATAATTTGATACACAGAAAGCCCACAGATGTTTTAAAGAAATTATATCAGTTCACCCTTAAAGTGACAGAAACAGTACAAAATGAAAAGAGGCCCATGACACCTAAATGACTCTGTTCAGCAACAAAATACAACAAAGAAGTAAGACTGGAGAAGAGTAATCCAGAACACATACTTCTGGACACTTCTGAAAAAGCTTCTGGAGATCCTAGAAATATCAGGAAAGAGGACTATATTTTGAAGGGGACTGAGACCTTTCTGTCAGTAATTTTGGTATTAACATAGTAAAATTGGATATTACACATAAAAGTGACTCTTGTAGCATATACAGGCTAGTGAAAGAAGAGTTAAGTTGCATGTGTTTTCAGATTTACCACATATACAGAATTTAGAGACTGATACTTTGTTTTCATTCTTTTTTAGCATGTATTAGGGCAGGATGAGCCTGACAGGTCCAGAAAAAAAAAAAAAAATCTTTATAGGTCTGACCTTGATACCTTGCCCTACATCCTGAATAGCAAGAATTCAATCATGAGGAAACTACACTAATCTATAAATTCTACATTTTTTACTATGCATCTTATTTTACAGTTGTCTATTGGTATGTGGCAAGCAACCACACTTAGTCACTTAAAACAATAGCTACTGTGTTATATCTCACAGTTGCATGGGTTGCTTGGGAACAGCTGGGGAGTTATTTTTCTGATATCATTTGCAACATCTTATGTAGATATAGTCAGATGGTGAGTGAGGCCAAAGTCAACCACAGGCATGACTGAGACAGTGGGAGAGCTGGGCCTCACTCCTTCCTCATGTAACACCAGAACATCTTCTCTCCACGCTTATCATTGATTCTTCCCAGAGTCTCTTGTAGAGTATCTGGATGTCTTACA
The DNA here is from genome assembly GCF_001604975.1 of Cebus imitator. Lineage (NCBI taxonomy): Eukaryota > Metazoa > Chordata > Mammalia > Primates > Cebidae > Cebus > Cebus imitator. Next base: position 7,128,110 of record NW_016107373.1, on the reverse strand, counting down.
TAGTATCTCAGGGTTTCCAAAAAGCACAAAAATAAAGCCACTGGCCACCTTAAAGATCAATCCTAGCCCTGTCAAAATGCCACGTTTGCCAAGTTCCATTGATAAATCAAATCACGTTATCAAAGTCAAGGATGAAATCATGAAACAGGTATCACTGGAAGTTGACTTTGAATATCAGCTACCACACTACAATAGCTGCTCTGTGTCACACACTGTGCTAAGCATACAAGACTAAGCACACTCCTGTGTACTAGGGAAACCTCTAGTCTAGAGTGGCAGAAAAATATTTAATTTTTAAAAATCCACCCTAATAATTGTTCCAAGGAAGAAGTACTGTTTATACTAGTTAAGGAGGTCAGAGAAGGATTCTTGGGAAGTAAAACGAGACCTGACCTGAAGGATAGATGAGAATAAGCCAAATGAGACTAGGGGATGAAATAAGCACCCCAGCAAGAAGAAATCACAGCTGGGTGCAGTGGCTCAAGCCTGTAATCCCAGCACTTTGGGAGGCAGAGGCAGGTGGATCACCTGAGGTCAGGAGTCTGAGACCAGCCTGGCTAACATGGCAAAACCCTGTCTCTACTAAAAAATATAAAAATTAGCTGGACATGGTTACAGGTGCCTGTAATCCCAGTTACTTGGGAGACTGAGGCAGGAGAATTGCTTGAACCTTGGAGGCTGAGGTTGCAGTAAGCCAAGATTGCACCATGGCACTCCACCTTGTAAGACAGCTCAAGACTCCATCTCAAAAAAAAAAAAAAAAAAAAAGATATCGCACAAATACAAGCCCTAGCAAACCACACACTGACAAAGCACAGTGAGGCTGTAGCTGATAAGTATATAGGGCTGCAAGCTGGAGAGGTGGATGGGAGCCTTGCTTTGTCTTTCTCTTAGAGCAATGGGAAGCCACTGAAAGCTTTCAAAATAAAAGACCATAAAGGACCAAGATCAGTGTTGCATTTTGAAAAGATCTCTCAGATGCATGGTGGAGAGTGGATTAGAAGGGGTGCACAGAGGAGAATTTATTCCTCCTGAAGGATACTTTACAACCTCCCAGGAGAGAAGTGAGTTTCTTCTATCTCCTATATCTTAGCGTCGCTGGGTTCTTGACAGGCCCTCACAGAAGTACTTTCATTTCTTTGCTAAACAGGTTTTTGGCTTCCATTTTCTTTTTCTTATTCAGATAAAAGTGATTCTGGATTCAAAACAACTCACAGGAAAGGGTGATGGAAACCAATCAAATGAGGGAAAGTATATCTAACAAGGCAGGCAAGACAAAGAGCCAACTGTGTCACCTTAAACTGTCAATTCTCTCAGAAGAGTCTTCATTTCTGCTATGAAATTCCCCTTAGAATTGCTAATAAGGCAAATAGTAAAACTTTTCTTTTCTTGAAACTCAGGCCCTAAAACACTCTTACCGATTTAACTATTGCAGTAAAACAGTGTGATCCTTAGAGTAGAGTGACAAAGACCTGGGTTCAAACCCTCGCTGGGTTGGGTGAAATTGTCTAAGTTCATGAACCTCTCTGAACTTCAATAATTTTATTTAATAACAAAATTAAGACGTTAATAGTACATGTCCAAAGTGTTGCAATAAGTCAATGAGATGATGCAAGTAAAGGGCTTAGCCCAGTGCAGTACACCCTAGTGGTAAAGTGATGTAGTTTGGAGCCCAATCAATCTTGGCTCAATTCCCAGCTCTACCAATTATTAGCTCTATGACCTTGAGCAAGTTATTTGCTGTGTTGAAGCATCATTTTTTTCTTATTTGCAAAATGCGTATAAACATATCATTTTATGGTGTTTTTATGAAGATTACTTGAAAAAAGCCATACAAAGTACTTCATAGAATAACTGGCGTATAGCCAGTGACTGGCTATATGGTTATTGCTACCATTATCAGAATTATTAGCATGTAATAAAATTAATTCACTTCTTATTTTATTCCTTGTTTTAATTATTTTATCAGGATTTTTCTTCCATCTATTGTCTTCTTCCCATAATTGCCATCAACCTCCTTTATATGTTATTGTATAGTTCCCTCTCTCTCTTCTCCCCATTTTCTTCTGTCTCTTCTCCCAAAATGTAGACAACTAAAACATGAAAATAGCAAAAACAATACAATCATTTAAAAGTTCAAGAAGTTAATTACTGGCAAAGAAATCTGTTAGAACACAGAGAAAAAAGTCACAATTTCAAAAATTATCAAACCAATTTAATTATTGACACGGGACTAGAGTTATTTTATTTTATTTTTTGAGACAGAGTCTCATTCTGTCACCAGGTGCCAGGCTGGAGTGCAGTGGCACGATCTAGGCTCACTGCAACCTCCACCTTCTGGGTTCAAGCAATTCTCCTGCCTCAGCCTCCCGAATAGCTGGGACTACAGGTGCATGCCACCACGCCCAGCTAATTTTTGTATTTTTAGTAGAGATGGGGTTTAACCATGTTGGCCAGGATGGTCTCAATCTCTTGATCTCACAATCCGCCCACAGTTTTATAATCCTCCCTACCTCATCTGGTCCCAGTGAACACTCAAAACACTTGTACCACACTAAAACATCCACACCCTACTTTCCATAAATAGCCTGCTGAGTGCCTGTCAACCATGAAATGAAAATGATTCAATTTTTACGAGTCAGTAAGATCTTTGAATTTACTCTAGATTCAGATATTTTATTTCATATTCTAAAAACAAAACTACTTTCATCTGTCTGTGCTACTTTGGTTTAGTGTCTAAGTTCCACAGTGAACAGAACTGTCTTGTAAAATTTAATTAACATGTACAAATCAATCATGTCTTTCTTTACCTTTTCTCCTGTATCAGGAATAAAATAAAACTTAGCAATAACAAGCATATTTTTCTTTTATTATGAAAGAACAGTTGTCCTGATATACATTTTCCAAAAGGAAACCCTGAGAGATTTTTAGTTTACTAATAGAATTGGTAGAAACTATAGGAAAATGATCAAAATATTTAAAATGCACAGTTAGGAAAGAAAGACTTCCTTTTTTATATGTGAATGATAATTATATTATCTAACATGAAGTTTTGAGCTCAGATTTTGAAATTAATAATATTACATAATATTAATGTACTCATGATACACATTTTTATTCCATGGAGCAAGTTGATGTGATTGATCTCTTGAATATTACTTGACTTCATGAAGTAGGCTTGTCCTCTACACTTCTAAGAGTAGAGTTCTAATATTGTTCAGTTTTGTTGATATCTATACTGGACTCTAATACTGAATAGGTTAAAACACAAAGTAAAATAACTTCAATTTTGTGCAACAACATTTCAAATACACCTAAGCTTCCAGCAATTATTAAACATCAGCTGTTTATCCTTCTTAAATATTTTAGCCATGTTTAAAGTGAACCAGTTAGGCCTCATGAAGTACTACAGTCAAGAAAGGGCCTTCAGTATGTATGATATGTAAAGAATGTATTTCCATGATTACATATACTACTAAATTTATGTAGCTCTGTTCATGCAATTGATTAAAACTCCTTTTATTTATGATAATGCATATGAAAAAAATCTTGTAACTCAGACCCTATTCCTTCAGAATGCATGAAAATTAAAAAGAGGTTTAAGATGATATTCACAGTTACATGTGAAGAAATCTTTTGCTAAGCACAGGTTATGGGGGAAAGTTTTTTTTTTTTTTTAATAATATTTGAGAAAACAAATTATTCCTAATACTATAGTGGCATTACTTGCATGATGACATTAATTAATAATATTAACTGATGTTAATTTCCATTGCTATGAAAATGTTCCATACATTTATATAATCATATATGATCTTATAAGGTAGAAATAATACATTCAGTTAATAAATTAAAAAAATTCTTACAGATTTTTACTAATTTTAAAGACTAAGGACTTATTCAAAATCATTCTACAAACTTTAGCAAGGCATTTTATTCCAGCTGGCTTCCAAGTGCATTATTTTCCAACTCCACTACCAAGTCTCCTATATAAGAACATGATTGCTAAATTAGTTAAATAAGAATTTTAAGCAGGATAATGAGTACCTCTGCTTGGCATTGTTAGATAGTTTTAAATACACCATGCATTTGATTGGTTTATGTCCACTCTCTGTCTCTCTTAATAAATTCTAAAGAAGGAGATAACAGCATAGAAAGAGTTTAAAACAAACTAGGCACATGGCTAGGGAATATTTCCTTTTTACTTCAGTATGCATAATTTTCCATGAAATCAACAGGGCACCAGGCAAGAAGCGAAACAGAGGTATTCAGATAAGGACACAAGCATCTCTGAGAATCCAACTCAATTTTTCTTCTGCATGACATTACCTCTAAAATGAGCCTAAAAATAAATTCCCAAGGTAAAAATATGATTAGAGTTGGCATAGGATCCTTTAGCCACATTTTAATTATTCCTTAGCTTTATATGAAAATGAATCTTGTTTCTAACTCAGAGGGGGATATGTCAAAAGATGTCAGTTAGGTACTCTGCATTATTTATTGGAAGTCTACACTGCACAGAGCATTGTACAGAGCAGGAGATTGCCCCTTATAGAGGCCTGAATAAGGATGGTTAATTATCACTGACCAGTATGGAGCATAGTTATACAACAGTCATTTCCTATTTACATTGGTCCTGGCTTGACTTTCTCTGATGAGCAAGATTAATGTCTCAAATTTAATGAAATAATATATTACCTCTGGACATTTCAAACTGCCTCTTTCAGAGGCACAACCTTGAGAGTCATGGACACATAATTTACTGGCAGAAAATACAATATGCTAATGTATATGTGAAATACGGAACAACATAGTACAAATCCCATTTTACCTAGATATATTTCAATGTCAAAGACAGTGAAACAAAAAGAGAGGTTAAATCGATGACTTTTCCAGTGTTCTGTTTGGCAATATTATTCTGGAAGGCATTGATCCAGGAAAACAGACTGTCAAATAATAAAGGAAAATGCTGTTAAATTTGTAATGTTTGGAGAAACAAAGGCTAAATAAGAGGGCAGTGGAAATTTCACAAGGCTAATTACACATCTGGAAAGGCGGACGTTGGTAAATTTCTCTCCAGCCTTCTATATAACTGGATGCTTCAAGAATAATACCCCCTTTTTAGACGATCCAATCAGACCACACTGATGGGGCTATGAGAATCCATCCACCTTTACACATTTGTTCTATCTATAGGAAAAGGCTTATGAAGTAGAAATCCCTGGCTATGAAATCAGACTGATAGGAGATTAATCATTAGATAATGTTTTTGTTCACATATGACCTTTAGATATTGAAATGCAATGTGTTGTTACAATGAAAGTATAAGTTTAAATAAACTTTACCAAAAACACAATGATTTCTTCTTAGGTGGCTTCTTTCCTTCAGCCTCACAAACCAATCTCTGCTAGGTTTAAACTTTTATTCTGCGACTTCATCCTCATATCTCTTAGCCATATATAGCTGAAATGAATTAGGACCTTGCTCTGGTTTAGGCTTTGTCTTAAGGGAATGTTGTGGCTGACTTGATCTTCTATTTAGTTGACTAATGCTGTCTCCATATTTTGCTTTTGGTGGATCTGTGCAAAGTCAATTGAAAACTTTCTGGAAAGGATTCACCATGCTAGATGCCATTAAGAACATCTGTGATTCATGGGAAGAGGTAAAAATAGCAACATTAACAAGAGTTTGGGAGATGTTGATTCCAATCCTTATAGATTACTTTGATGACATAAAAGGGCAAAGTGAAGCAGCAGCTGCTGATGGAGAAGCTGCAGCAAGTCATCCTGAAGATCTAGCTAAGGTCATGGATGAAGGCGACTACACTAAACAACAGAATTACTATGTAGAAAAAACAGCATTCCATTGAAAGGAGATGCTATCTAGGACTTTCACAGATAGAGAGGAGAAGTCAAGATATGGTTTCAAAGCTTCAAAGGACAGACTAGCTCTCTTTTTAGAGACTGATGCACTGGTTTAGCAAATCCATTGCTTAGACAAAGGCACAAATGCATATGCGGGAATGAGACAACAAAGCAACAAAAGTGAAACTTTAATGCTCATTTACCATTCTATAAATCCTAGAGGTCTTAAAAATAATGCTAAATCTACTCTTCCCATGTTCTGCAAATGGAACCACAAAGCCCATCTGAAATATCACTACTCACTGACAATGCATCTAGTTACCCAAGAGCACGTGTTATATCATCCACATACTCATTGGAGTAGCACTTTTCATTCCCTTCAAGAACTTTTTCTCTGTGTTCAAAACCTGGTCAACTGTTTGATACAGGAGGCCTTAACTTTTGGCCTATCTCAGTTTTTGATATGCTTTCTTTGCTAAGTTTAATCATTTCCAGCTCTGGATTTAAAGTGAGAGATGTGTGCCTCTTCTTTTCACTTGAATACTTAGTGATTATTGTAGGGTTACTAATTAGCCTAATTATATATTAGATTTCAGGAAATAGAAAGTCCTGAGGAAGAGGAGAAAGATTGGGCAACAGCTGCTTGGTGGAGCAATTACAACACACACAACATTTATCAGTTAAATTGCCAACTTATATGGAATTGTGGTACCCTGGAATTATAATAGTATTATCTGAGACCACTAATCTAAGAGCACCATAACAGACATAATGAAAAATTTTGAAATAACTGAGAATTACTGAAATGTGACACAAAGATGTAAAGTGAGCATATACTGTTGGAAAGTGGCATTGAAAGATAGACACAGGATTACCACAAACTTCCAATTCATTAAAAACACAGTATCTTTGATGCGCAATAAAGCCAAGTGCAATCAAATGAGGTATGCTTGTATTTTAGAGTGGCAGTAGATACTTTCTTTTATGACTGTCTGAATTTCTTGTACATCCGGTGTATATTGACAGAATATGTTCAACCTAGGTATATAGGTTATTTCATAATATTCATTTCTATTAATATCATTTCCTTTTTAAGAGAAAAATACTCAAGCCAAATCCATTGCTTAAACAAAGGCACAAATGCATACGCAGGAATGAGACAACAAGAATTAACAAAGCAACAAAAGTGACCATTTGTGAATGCAGGAGAAATTACTTTTACCCCATTTGGAGAATAATGAAACTTTGGTTCACTATGGAGCTAATGGGAAAATCAATGTCCAAAAGTAATCATGCTAGCTCTGATAAAAAGCAACTCAAAAAGGAAAAATTGACAAAATATCTGCATAGCTTGCACTTCAGATATAATTTAATTTCAAAAGATGGGTCTGTGAGACATGAAGCATTGTAATGTAATAGTGAAGATAATAAGTCATTAAATAATTCTTAAGGAATAGTGAGTAATAAGCGTCAGCTTGGAGGCTGGATTTAT
>NW_016107373.1:7111959-7120114 GCF_001604975.1 Cebus imitator | reverse complement strand
AAAAAAAAAAAACAAAACAAAAAGGACATATTAACACTGAATCTTGAGTGAGACAAAAAAGCAAGGGTCTCTCTCTGGTTTAGCCATGTTGGCCAGGCTGGTCTCAGACTTCTGATCTCAGGTGATGCATCTGCCTTGGTCTCCCAAAGTGCTGGGATTACAGGCATGAGCCATTGCACCTGGCCAGGAGATGAAAAAGTTCCACAGATGGATGGTGGTTGATATGGTTTGGCTGTGTCCCCACCCAAATCTCATCTTGAATTATATTCCCGTAATTCCCAATTGTTGTGGAAGGGACCCAGTGGGAGACAATTTGAGTCATGCTCGCAGTTTCCCCATACTGTTCTCTTGATAGTGAAGAAGTCTCATGAGATCTGATGGTTTTACCGCTTTCTGCATTGTCGGCAGCCACTAGCCACATACTGAACAACTGAAATGTGACTAAGAGAACTGAAAAATATTTAAATTTTATTTAATTTCAACTGAATTACATTTGAACTTTTTCATGTACCTAACTGAAACTCTGAACTCATTAAAAACTAACTCCCTTTTCCCCTACTGAGCCCCTGGCTACCACCATTTTATATTCTGTCTCTATACATTTGACTACTCTAAGTACTTCAAATAAGAGGAATAATGCAATGTTTTCCTTTTGTTACTGGCTTATTTCACTTAGCATAAAGTCTTTGAGTTTCATCGTATTATGGCATGTGTCACAATATCATTTCTTTTAAAGGTTGAATAATATTCCAGTATATGTATGTATATTTCACAATTGTTTATCGATGGAACATTTAGGTTAATCCACCTTTTGACTATTGTGAACACTATGAACACAATTATCTCTTCAAAAGCCTGCTTTCAATTCTTTTTGTTGTATACCCAAAAGTAGAATTGTTGGATTATATGATAATACTACATTTAATTTTATGAGAAATCACCATATTGTTTTTTAATTTTTTTATTATACTTTAAGTTCTTGGGTATATGTGCAGAATGTGCAGGTTACTTAGGTATACACATGCCATGGTGGTTTGCCTGTTATCTACATTAGGTATTTCTCCTAATGCTATCTATTCCCCCTACCCTAGCCCTCCACTGGACAGATCCCAGTGTGTGATGTTCCCCACCCTGTGTCCATGTGTTCTGATTGTTCAACGCCCACTTATGAGTAAGAACATGTGGTGTTTGGTTTTCTGTTCTTACCTCAGTTTGCTGAGAATTATGGTTTCCAGATTCATCCATGTCCCTGCAAAGGACATGAACTCATCCTTTTTGTAGCTGCATAGTATTCCATGGTATATATGTGCCATATTTTCTTTATCCAGTCTATCGTTGACAGGCATTTGGGTTGGTTCCAAGTCTTTGCTATTGTTAATAGTGCCACAATAAACATACGTGTGCACGTGTCTTTATAATAAAATGATTTATAATCCTTTGGTATATACCCAGTAATGGAATTGCTGGGTCAAATGATATTTCTATTTCTAAATCCTTTTTGCAATCTACCTTTCTGACAACTGGCTATATGAAGAATCTACAAAGAACTTAAATTTAGAAGAAAAAAACAACCCCATAAAAATGGGTGAAGGATATGAATAGATACTTCTCAAAAGAAGAAATTTATGCAGCCAACAAACGAAAAAAACCTCATGATCACTGGTCACTAGAGAAATGCAAATCAAAACCACACTGAGATACCATCTCATGCCAGTTAGAATGGCAATCATTAAAAAAATCAGGAGACAACAGATGCTGGAGAAGATGTGAAGAAAGAGAAACACTTTATTTTACAATTATACTTTAAGTTCTGAGGTACATGTGTAGATCTTGTGGGATTGTTACATATGTATACACATGCCATGGTGCTTTGCTGCATCCATCCCCCTGTCACCTACATTAGGTATTTTTCCTAATGTTATCCCTTCTCAACCTCCCCATGCCCTGCTATCTCTCCCCTAGCTCTCCACCCCTTAACAGACGTCAGTGTGTGATGTTCCACTCCGTGTCCATGTGTTCTCATTGTTCAACATCCACTTAAGAGTGAGAACATGTGGGTTTGGTTTTCTGTTCTTATGTCAGTTTGCTCAGAATGATGGTTTCCAGATTCATCCATGTCCCTGCAAAGGACATGAACTCATCCTTTTTTATGGCTACATAGTATTCTATGGAGTATATGTGCCACATTTTCTTTATCCAGTCTATCATTGATGGCCATTTGGGTTGGTTCCAAGTCTTTGCTATTGTAAACAGTGCCATAACGAACGTACGTGTGCATGTCCTTATAATAGAATGATTTATAATCCTTTGGGTATATACCCAGTAATGGGATTGCTGGTCAACTGGTATTTCTATTTATAGATCCTTGAGAAATTGCCACACTGTATACCGTAATGGTTGTACTAATTTACACTCCCACCAACAGTGTAAAAGCATCCCTATTTCTCCACATCCTCTCCAACATCTGTTGTCTCCAGAATTTTTAATGATCACCACTCTAACTGGTGTGAGATGGTATCTCAATGTGGTTTTGAATTGGATTTCTCTAATGACCAGTGATGACGAATGTATTCTCATATGCTTGTTGGCTGCATAAATGTCTTGTTTTGAAAAGTACCCGTTCATATTCTTTGCCTACTTTTTGATGGGGTTGTTATTTTCTTGTATGTTTGTTTTAGTTCTTTGTAGATTCTTGATATTAGCCCTTTGAGAGATGAGTAGCTTGCCAAAATTTTTCCCATTCTGTTGGTTGCTGGTTTACTCAAATGATTGTTTCTTTTGCTGTGCAGAAGCTCTTAAGTTTGGTTAGATCCCATTTGTCTATTTTGGCTTTGGTTGCCATTGCTTTTAGTGTTTTAGTCATAAAGTCCTTGCCTATGCCTATGTCCTGAATGCTATTGCCTATGTTTTCTTCTAGGGCTTTTATGGTGTTAGGCCTTATGTTTAAATCTTTAACGCATCTGGAGTTAATTTTTGTATAAGGTGTAAGGAATGGGTCCAGTTTCAGCTTTCTGCACACGTTTAGCCAGTTTTCTGAACAGCATTTATTAAACAGGGAATCCCTTCCCCATTGCTTTTACACTGTTGGTGGGAATGTAAATTAGTTAAATCATTGTGGAACACCATATTTTTGTAACAGTGGATAAACCATTTTGAATTCTTACTACCAAAGTAGAAGGTTTCAAATTACTCAAGATCCTCAAAAATATTTATTTTCTTTTTTGAAAATGGCCACTTTAATAGATGTGAAGTGGTATCTTATTGTGGTTTTGATTTGCATTTTCCTAATGACTAGTGGTTTTGAGCATTTTGTGTGTACTTATTGGTAATGTATATATCCTTTTTGGATAAATGTCTATTCAAGATCTTTCACATTTTTAAAATCAGGTTTTTGTGTTTTTGTTTTGTTGTTGTTGTAGTATTGAATATCAATCTCTTAGAAGATATATTATTTGAAAATATTTTCTACCATCCTGCAGTATTACGGGTTTCTATAATTCTTAATGTATATTAATAGTTATACTATAGGTTATATAGAACACATGGACACAGGGAGGGGAGCACTACACATTGGGGTCTATTGGGGGGAAATAGGGGAGGGACAGAGAGGGGAGGGGAGTTGGGGAGAGATAGCATGGGGAGAAGTGCTAGATGTGGGTGATGGGGTGGAAGGCAGCAGATCACATTGCCACGTGTGTGCCTATGCAACAATCTTGCATGTTCTTCACATGTACCCCAAAACCTAAAATGTAATAAAATTTAAAAAAATAAATAAATAAATAAATAATTAATATATGTATCATATAAAATACTGATTATATATAATCTATTATATATTTTATTATTTTATATTATATATTATATAATATACATATTTATACACACACACACACACACACACACACACAAAGTAGAATATTATTTGCTAATACTTGGGTTTCCATGAGGAAGGGTCAACTTCAATCTCCAATGGGAAGATGTTAACATGGCATCTGGGACTCTCTTGTCTTTCACTTCTTTTGGAAAGATAACTAATTATCTGACTGATGAGACAGCAAGGATCTAGCATCCATTACTTGTTTGATTGGAATCAATTATTTAAAAAACATATACACATGTGTCTTCATTCTGTTCCTGCATTCAGTGTCTCTCAGACTTTAGTAATCAAAATTCCTGATAGTCATGCTTTCCCTTCAGGTGATTCTAGATTTCGGGGAACATAGTAATAAGCTTCATTGTTCTTTGCAAATAAAACAATACTCTCCAATCTAACTCCAATGGCAATAAAGTTGATACTTTGATCCCTATCTAATGCCTCTTTCTGTTTCTTGCTCAGAATCCAGATGAGAAAGAGGTATGTTTAATTATCATTCTCAAAAGTCCAAACAAGTAACACTGAAGATTTTTCCTATACTTGCTTCATTATGTTAGTCTCACTGCTACTGACGCTACCTTCTGTAAATCTTTATTAATTCAATATCAATATCATATGCTTTGATGGCACTAAGCAGATAATTTCTGTCATTTCAAATGTTCAAGTAAAGTCTTGATGATTTTATTTCAGGTACTTTCTGGGGAAAAAATACCACAGTAGATGAAGAGCTAGAAAGATGGTGATAAAGTTACTTTTCTACACAAATTTATTGAATTCTATTAAATTACGATTATTATCCAAGAGCTCAGAAATTCTCTGGCTTTCCCATTGAACACATATATATCTCTTTATTTAAATAAAGTTTAGTGTGAAATTCCTACTATAAATATTTATTATTTAGTATATTAAAAAGTTTAGAAGATTAAAGAAGCCATAAATTCAGAAAAGGTAGATATTATTAATCAAGACTGCAATGATGTTTTGTATTCCTATAAAAAGGTGGTGAGGAAAGTTTCTGAAATAAGTTAGAGGCTGAGGATTGTATTATGTTTGGCTCATTTCTGTATCCTCAGAACCTCATACAGCACCTGGACCAAAACTGAAGCTCATTCATTCATTTGTTCATTCAAAAATGTCTTTATCTTGACCTTACTATGAGCCAAGTGTTTTGCTAGGCCTTTAAGGCAGTAAGGTAAAAAGAAACAGATATGATCCTACCCTTTTGGAGCTCACATAGACATAAATCAAAGAATTACAGACAATCATAAACTTTTGACTGTGATAAATAGTACAAGAAACGATTAGTTACTACTGTGGTAGACTAAGTAGAGAGATGGTATTTAAGTAGGTAAATCAAGGAAAGCATCCCTCAGGATATCTTAGATATAAAGAATGTGTAGTGATTCGCTGTCTGAGAGGGAAATGCAAGAATACAGCATAGAAAAAAGAGGAATAGTAAGAAAACAAGCGTTCATGAAATGAAATAAATGAGGGAATGAAAGAGATCAGTGAATGTGGAACAGAGAGAGAAATTAGGATTAAGAAAGAGGCTGGAGGGCAACCCCAAAATGACATTATTAAAAATATAGCAAGAAAAACGAATACCTAGATTTTGTACTGTTGGTGGGAGTGTAAATTAGTTCAACCATTGTGGAAGACAGTGTGGCGATTCTTCAAGGACCTAGAAATAGATATTCCATTTAACCCAGCAATCCCATTACTGGGTATATATTCAAAGGATTACAAATCGTTCTACTATAAGGACACATGCACACGAATGTTCATTGCAGCACTGTTTACAATAGCAAAGACCTGGAACCAACCCAAATGCCCATCGACGATAGACTGGATAGGGAAAATGTGGCACATATACACCATGGAATATTATGCAGCCATCAAAAACGATGAGTTTGTGTCCTTTCTAGGGACATGGATGAACCTGGAAACCATCATTCTCAGCAAACTGACAGAAGAGCAGAAGATCAAACACCGCATGTTCTCACTCATAGGTGGGTGTTGAACAATGAGAACGCATGGACACAGGGAGAAGAGCACTACACACTGGGGTCAGTTGTGGGGAAATAGGGGAGGGATGGTGGGGGGTGGGGAGCTGGGGAGAGATAGCAAGGGGAGAAATGCCAGATGTAGGTGATGGGGAGGAAGGCAGCAAATCACACTGCCACGTGTGTACCTATGCAACAATTTTGCATGTTCTTCACATGTACCCCAAAACCTAAAATGCAATAAAATAAATAAATGGGAGGGGAAAAAATTCATCTAATGGAAGAGAGAAAAAAAAAGCCCTCTTTTTTCTACTCTATTCTGCAGACTGAAAATCATGATTGAAATGAATTGAAATAAATGTAAATAAATGGAGGGATTACTTTATTCATGCATTGGATAGTTCAGTATGGTAGGATATAATTCTCTTTAAAACATTTTGTGCCGTCAATAAAAACCCAAACAAAAATTCAGCAACTTTTCTTTTGAGATTGGGAAGCTCATTTTAAAACGCCAATGAAAATGCAAATACCAAGGTAATCATAAAGAAAACAAAACTGTACGAACTATACTCCCAGATATTAAGATTGATTTTAAAGTTACAGTAACTAAGACAAGGTGGTACTGAAGGAAATATAGACTGATAGACCAATAGAACAGACTGTGGGTCTAGAACAGACTCACACATATGTAATCACTTTATTCATAACAAAAAGGGATATTTCAGTGCTTCAGGGAAAGGCTTGTTCTTTTAATAAAGACTACTAGGGCAATAGGACATCCACATGAAAGAAAAAGTTCCTTAAACCTTAATACATATCTTTAATTAAAAAAATAAGAACTAGGTGTAGTTTTAACCTAACCCTGAATTACACAAAAATAAAGCTTTTAGAAGAAAACAAAAAATTATCTCCTTTACTTTGGCTAGACAAAAAATTATTAAATAGGACACAGAAAATCCCAAGCATAAAAACATGATAAATCAGACTACATTAAAAATAACTTTTGTTAATGAAAATTACCATTAAAGGAGCAAAGAAGAAGAACAAGGTTTGGGAAAGGGTATTTTAAAAACATATTTTAACAAAAATACTCACAGCCAGAATACATTGAAAAACCCTTAAATTCATATGAAATTGCCAATATCACCATAGATAAAATGAGCAAAATACCCAGACAGCTACTACATAAAAGAGAATATCCAAATGACCAATAAACAAATGATAAAGAGAATATCCAAATGACCAATAAACAAATGATAAAAAGAATATCCAAATGACCAATAAACAAATGAAACAGACTCAACTCCATTAGTCACCAGGGAAATACAAATTAAAACTCAGTGTGATATTACTGCAGAGCACTGTTAGAACAGAAAATACCAAATGTTGGGGGTGCTGAAACTCTGAAACAATGTTATTGGGAGCATAACTTGGCATAAGTATTTTGGAAAGCATCAGAAATATCTACTAAAATAGAATACATGTATATTTTATATCTGGATACAAACTCTAGTAGGTGGCATAGGTATGGTCACCAAAAGACATGTATAAGAATGCCCATAGCAGCATTATTTGTAACAGCTAAAAACTGCAAACAACCCAAATTTTCATCAACAGTAAAGAGCATTTTAAAGATGTGGTGTATTCATACAATAAATACAGTAACTGAATAAACGGCAATTGCCATATAGAACAATGTGTGTTGGTGCAAGAATAAACAAGCAGATGAATAGAACAGAAGAGTTAATAAAGAAATAAACCTACTCGTACGTAACCACTGATGTCTCAATGAGGTGAGGACAATAGAATTTTTAGCAAAAGAAGCTCGACATATAAAATTTATGTTGGATGTTCTCCTTTATACAAAGTTGAAAAGCAGGCAAAATTAATTTATGGTGGTAGAGATCAATATGTCATCAGCTTGCAGTGGGGCAGGGAAGGGACAGTGACAAAGGGAGACAGGACATTTCTGAGTACATGAAACGTCATTATTTATTTAATCGGGAGCATGCACAAAGAATACACTAATTTCATAAAAATTCATCAAGCTACTCACCTATGATTTGTGTACTTCTCTGTAATATACTTTAAGTGCTTATTAAAAATTAATGAAAGATATAGGTTGAAAATGAAAGAAGAGGTAGACAAAGCAGTGCCTTAAAATGGTGGTAAGGATGATGATGATTTATTTCCTTTGCAAAATAATAGAGGAAATAGTTGAATGTTTTTATCAGAATTGTTGGTTTGATCAGATGGCAGTGATGGAAGAAAGTGAAAA
>NW_016107373.1:7088886-7111784 GCF_001604975.1 Cebus imitator | reverse complement strand
TTTTTTTAATGGAGTTTCACTCTTGTTGCCCAGGCTGGAGTGCAAAGGCACCATCTCGGCTCACTGCAACCTCTGCCTCCCGGGTTTAAGTGATTCTCCTTCCTCAGCCTCCCGAGTAGCTGGGATTACAGGCATGCGCCACCACACATGACTAATTTTTTATTTTTAGGAGAGACAAGGTTTCTCCATGTTGGTCAGGCTAGTCTCGAATTCCTGACCTCAGGCTATCTGCTTGTCTCGGCCTCCCAAAGTGCTGGAATTACAGGCATGAGCCACTGGGCCCAGCCAGTATCACACTTCTTCTTCTTCTTCTTCTTATACTTTAAGTTCTAAGGCATATTTGCAGAATGTTCAGGTTTGTTACATAGGTATACACGTGCCATGGTGTTTTGCTGCATCCATTACCCCGCCATCTACATTAGGTATTTTTCCTAATGTTATCCCTCCCCTATCCCTCCAAACCCTGCTATCCGTCCCCTAGCCCACCCGCTGCTGTGGAGGGCTAGGGGAGGGAGTTAATACAGAAATAAACAAAAGTTATTTTTAATGTTGTCTGATTTATCATGTCCCTCCCCCAGCCCCCCACCCACCAACAGGCCCTGGTGTGGGATGTTCCATTCCCTGTGTACATGTGTTCTCTTAAAATCCTGCGTCCCAAGTCTCCAGGAAAGGAAATTCTGAATTTGTCTTTGTCTTTGGAAAAGCTAAAATTATAAGAAAGATTCTCATCGTCACTAATCATTGGCAAAATGAAAATAAAAACTTCAATGAGATATTACCTAACACCTATTAGGATGTCAACTCTCAAAAAAAATGATAAAAGCATAGGAAAGGATGTTAAAGAATTGGAACCCTTGTACATTGCCGGTGGGAAGGTAAAATAATGCAGCCACTGTGGAAAAGAGTATGGAGGTTCCTAAACATTAGAAATAGGACTGCCATATGATGCAGCAAAACTAATTCTGAGTATATACCCAAAGGAATTAAAATAAGAATCTCAGAAAAAAAATATTTATACTCCCAAGTTCATTGCAGAACTAGTCACAACAGCCACCTTAAGGGAAAAACCCAAACATACACGGACCAGATGAATAGATAAAGTAAATGTGGTATATACAAACAATGGAATATTATTCAACCTTTAAAAAGAAGGAAATCATGCCATTTGGAACAATATGGATGAACCTGATGGACACTTTGCTAAGTAAAATAAGCCAACCACAGCAGGACAGATACTGAATGATTCTACTTATATAAGATGTCTAAAATCGTCAAACTCATAGAAGCAGAGAACAGAATATAGATTACCAGTGTCTGGGGAGGGGGGAGTTGCTGTTCAATTGGTATAAAGTTTCAGCATAGAATAAACATGTTCTAGAGATCTGCTCTGCAGTATCGTGTTGATAGTCAACTGTTTCACACTGTTGACTGTCAGCACTATGGTGTTTTACACACTTAAACATTTACTATGAGGGTAGATATCATGTTAAGTTCTTACTATAAAACAGAAGAGATACAAGGAAGCTTTTGGAGCTGATGTGTAAGTCTATCAGGTTGACTGTGGCCACTGCTTCACAGGTATATGCATACATTCAAACTCATCAAGTTGTATACATCAAATAAGTGAAGTTAATTGTATATTATATTCTACCTCAATAAATATTTTTTCAAAAAGAAATTGAAAGGGCTTAAGACAGCGTTAAGAAATTTCAACAGGGAATGGCAGGGTAGACTAGAACGAACAAGTAAATAAGACAGAGATAATAGCGGTCAGACAAGTGGAATAAAAATTAGGAGACAGATGGATCATAGAAAGTAGGATAAATAATTGTCTTAAAAGAAAGGAAAATGCCAACAGTATGGATGGTTGCCCAGAGGTTAAGTAAGTGGGAATGAAAATTGTGCATTTATCCAGCAGAGTGAATAACTGTTGAATGAGCAGATAAAGTTGGGTTTTCTGTGCAGTTAAATGTGCAAAAGAAAACCACTAGTTTGAAAAACACTGAATTGAACTTACTGAAAGTAACACAACACATCATTCACAGAATGGAAAATGGATTCAATCATGAATTTCATCATACCTTGTCTTTCGAGTAATTCTATGTTTATTATCTTCAGAAACCTCATTAAAGAAAAAGATTCTAGCTTGACATTGAAGAACCTGCTCTTTTAGATGTCTGATTACAATTCTGCTTTAGTTGCTTAAAATAAGGTTTGTTAATCAAAACAAAGTACAACCTTTTGTTTAAACCACATACTCTTAAAGTACCTTTTTTTTTCAGATGCTGAAACCACTGGTTTTTAGGAGAGCAAATTAAGAATGTGGAATTTTAGCTAAATATTTCAGACTAAGCATATTAAAAAGCAAATGTCCAGAATTCAAATTATTCTTAAAAACATTTTCAATGGTGAATCATTTCAGACTTTACTAGAACTCTAAAATTATGATTTCAGGAAAACAATTAATTCAAATATAGTATCCAATTAAGCAGGATGTTTAATCATTCAGAAATATTGGCCTGAATTTTTACTTCTGATAAATAATCTTACCATGTGAAAAAGTAAATATTAGTTGACAGGATGTCACAGAACTTAACGGTAATTTTAGAGTCAGGAAGATGTGATTTTTGGATCCTAAAATTCTCCCTTTACATGCTAGCAACATACAAAGTCCAGGTTCTCTTATCAGAAAAAAGTGGGGTTATCAGTGGGCTGTATTTCACAAGGCTAAAATTTATGAAGAAAAGAAAGCTGTAAGACTGTGATAGATGCTGTGGAAGACAGACACAGTCATGAGTGAGATAAGGCCCCATCACAAATAATAACTATCATACAAAGTAAGAACTGGCATATGCCAAAAGAAAATGAAGAAATAGGGGAATTTACCTGTGACTGCTGAAAGCTTGGAGAACGTTTCATTATGAGGGGCAAATGTATTAGAGTCACAAGTGCAGGCTGAGTGAAGACAGGGGTGCTGTTTAACTCCTGATTCTACTGTTTGTTAGTGACCCTGTAGCTGAACTTTCAGTAATTCAGTGCTTTTATTCCTAAAATGGAGTTTCTAATAATATCTAGTGGATAAATGAAGTAGAGTATTGAAAGCATTTAAAACAACTATTGGCACATAGTTAATAATCAGTAATGTCAGTGGGCGATTTTAATGTGTGTATATTTGACCCAACAGCCAGCTACCTGTCTTTCATGTGCTACCTGCCCTTTCTCTTTTAGACAAGCTTTAGGTTCACAGCAAAATTGGGAGGAAAGTACAGAGATTTTCCATATATCCCCTACCCCCAACTTGTATAGCTTCCTCATTATCAACATTGGGTAGGCTATTTTTTGCCACAGTAATGCAGAATAATCTTACCCATTTCACCTCCTTCCTCCTGACTGACCTAACCCTAGTCAGGCCAAGTAGAATTGAGATACCAGGGACTTGAAATTGTGACTTTGAGAGAGTTGAATTCATCTCTAAGTGCAAAGGAAACTGTGATATGTAAACCCCAGAGTGGTGGGCCACACATTCTATCAAATGAATTAAGTTGCAGAGAAGGAGTAGATGGAAAAAAAAAAAAGAATTAAGCAGATATAAAATGAGAAGCAGTGTTGGAAAATAGAAAATCTCAACAATTATTTAGAACTTGGTTTCAGTTCTTTTCTCAGGCCAGCTTCATTATTTTATTTCAGTAAATGTCCATTTTTGCCTAAGAGAATATGAATTGATTTCTGTTATTGGCACCAGAAAACCAACTAAATCAAGATTGCACTGGAACTCTGTTTTGGAGAATAGGTATCACTGAGATGAAGCCATGAGAGAGGAGGAGGCTTTGTCAGCTGAATCATCTTGATCAAAGAGACTCATTACATAAAATTTATCTTGGTTTAGAGTGAGGCCATGGTAAAAGAAGGAAGACAGGGCCAGGTGCGGTGACTCACGCCTGTAATCACAGCACTTTGGGAGGCCGAGGCAGGCGGATCACAAGGTCAAAAGATCGAGACCATCCTGGCCAACATGGTGAAACCCCGTCTCTACTAAAAAATACAAAAATTAGCTGGGCAAGGTGGCACGTGCCTGTAATTCCAGCTACTCAGGAGGCTGAGGCAGGAGAATTGCTTGAACCCAGGAGGCGGAGGTTGCAGTGAGCCGAGATTGCGCCGCTGCACTCCAGCCTGACACCTGGCGACAGAGCAGGACTCTGTCTCAAAAAAAAAAAAAAAAAAAAAAAAAAAAAAAAAAAAAAAAAAAAAAAAAAAAAAAGACAGTAAGTAAAAAAATTTATAAAGACAGTTTGGGCTGAGATTCAGAAAGGTCTGTAATGACATGGTTAAGTTTTGATTTTATAAGACAGGATTTTGATATAGAAATGACATAACTGCTTGAGATTTTTAATAATTATAATGAATTAATATTAATTAATTAGCATGGCCATGCATCTTGCTAACCTTTTGTATACATTTTCTTAATAAAGTCTCCAACAATCTCATAAACTAGAAATCACTTCACTCATACTTTCTAGATAAAGAACCTGAAGCTTGGAAAGGTTTTGGAATTTGCCAGAGGTCACAAAGCTAGTATGTATTGTAGCCAGTAACATCAACCAAGCTCTACTGACTAATCCTAAATTCTTCATCAGTATGCTACATTTTCCATAATATGTTGAACAGATTTACAAAATTCATAAACTCTATATTGGCCACACAGGTAATAAAAGTGAGTAAAATAAATCACATAGAACAGTGGTGATTGTGGCACACGTTGGCTAAATTCAGTGTATTCAACGTCTAAGGGCATTCAAAGTATTATAATAATAATAATTATTATTATTATTGGAAATTCAATCTATAGCCCACATATTGCCCTGGATCAAGGTTGATTACATTAGAATAGAGTCTATTGGTAGGAAGATCAGTCATATGATAATCACAGGTGAAGAGAAATGAGAAAATGAGATCTGTGGCCAGGATAGAAATTGTGGGAAATGAGAAGGAGGACTATAATTCAGAGACACAGGGATATCTGGTGTCATGAAAGGGGTATAAGATGAAAAACAACAGCAGTCCTTGTTGTAAAAATATCAATATTCCGTGACTAGAATGTTCGTAGATTAAGGAAAACAGAATATAAAAGGTAGGGAAGTAGGGGGAGGGGAGTTGAGCATAGATGGTAAATATAAGCCTGGGACCATTCACTTTAAAATACTGCCTGGTGTAATAGTCCATTCTCTTACTGTTATAAAGAAATACCTGAGACTGAGTAATTTATAAAGGAAGGAGGTTTAATTGACTCACAGTTCCTCATGGCGGCGGAGGCCTCAGGAAACTCACAATCATGTCACAAGGGAAAGCAAGGCACCTTCCTCAAAAGGCAGCAGGAGGGAGACTAAATGCAGGAGGAGCTACCAAACGCTTATAAAACCTTCAGATCTCGTGGGAATTCACTCATATCAGGAGAACAGCACAGGCAAACCATCGCCATGATTTAATTACCTCCACCTGGTCTCTCCCCCGACAGGTGGAGATTATGGAGATTATGGGAATTCTAATTTAGGATGAGATTTTGGGTGGGGAGACGCAGCCAAATCACATCAGCTGTTATCATTTTGGAGTTATTTTTCCAGTACTCGAAAATGGGAGACTGATATAGAGGTTTGCATTTACACTGGTGACTGTTAAATTGATTAATAATTTTAAAAATATGTGTTTTAGGATAATTACAACATTTTCTAGATCAGAAAATCCTAGCTTCGCTTATATATCCAGTAGAAATGACTTATGTGCCCTGAATTTGGGAACTTGAGAACTTCACGTATAAACTACCAGAAACTTCCAAATAATCCATGTGTGTCTTTTGGCAGCAATGCCAATACGATTATTTTCCTCAGGGTCTATTTTTGCCTTTGATTTTCCTCAGCTGGTCTCAGACTGATGTAGAGTGTAAAGACAATTGACCTCAAAGGTTTAACTCATTATCACCCCCCTGGAGCTAGCCAGCATTTCAGGTTTCTTTGTTTCCTTATTCTCTGTCCTGCCCTCCAGCCCCTGCTTCAGGAGGCAGATTTATTCAGGTTTTATAGCTGTTGCTTTTTTTTTTTACACAAGGGCATAAGGCTTGCCCTCTCTTTTCAGACAGGCATAGTCGGAGAAGCTATTTGAACATGAATCATATGAGATTATTTGGGACACAGGATAGGATACTCCAACCATAATCATGGATTATAGCCCTTTTGTTAGGTTACTGATTGGAGAAAGCATGGGTGGAGGAGCCGGGAGGCTTAAGTGAATCCTGGTTTTTCCTCTTTAGCCGTGAGTCCATGGACTCAAGGGTCCACTTTGAGACTCTCCTCCTTCAACTGTAAAATGAGGATACCTGCCTCCAAGTTGACTATGAGCATTCAATGAGTGTGTGAATATAGACAGGATCCCGCACAATGTAGTGATTACCTTAGTGCTCACAAGATTTTGAGGCACATGTGCTGATAATTTAGGAACATTGTTATGAACTTGAATTAGATGCAAATCACGCAAATTTACTTATTAGATAAGTAAATTAAGAAGGTGACTTAGCTGACTCTCAGTTTCCTTATTTATTAAATAAGGATTATTGTGTTTACTGCTCAGAATGTTTGGGACAATGAGATGCAATGACTCAGGCCACAGCCACAACTGGACACATGATATCCCCAGTTATTGTTATTATTGCATTTTGCTACCATTGTTGTTACTGTAATTACCAAAATTATCATTTCTTCTCTGCTAGGGTTTCATTGACTAAATAAAGAAAATGTGGCACATATACACCATGGAATACTATGAGGCCATCAAAAAGGTTACCAAATGAGTTGAATTGCCCGAAAACTTTTGTATATTTTGAAGCAATGTCACATCAAATAGATTAAAAGAAAGCATTGCACCTAACCGATCATACTTTTGCCAAAACTTATTTTGCAAACTCTATGCGTTTGAATAAGCAAACAACTACTTTGATGAAAAGCCTCTGGTCACTTCATTTTTTACTTAAGGTAAAAAACAAAACCTTTCTAAAGTCCTATAAGGCACATTATTATATGTCCACAAGTATTTCTTAGTCTCATCTAATGGTTCTTAATGTGACCTGTCTTTTTCCCCCACAGCATTGTCTGAAAACTTGTTAGACATGCTATTCTTAGGTTCCTCCCTAGAATTCATAAATCAGAAACTAGGCATAAGGCCCAATAGTCTGTTTTAACAAGTCTTTCAGGTGATTCTGACATATGCTCAAATCCAAGAACCTCTATTAAATCAAGCCATTACTTTTTCCTTTCCTTATTCACTCAACTGGCCACATTGCTTCCTGGTTTACTTAATAGCTCTTTGAGTCATCTAACCTTAGAACTTTTACGTTTGCTAATCACTCTCTTCCTGGAATACTCTTTTTTTTCTTTTTTTTTTTTTCCCAAATATCTACAGGGCTTTCTTGCTTTCCTCCTTCAGATGAACACAATTCATCTTCTCTGCAAGGGTTTCATTGACTAATTTTATAAAGTTATACTGCTAACTTTTGGAGAGGATGTGGAGAAATAGGAACACTTTTACACTGTTGGTGGGAGTGAAAATTAGTTCAATCATTCCAGAAGACAGTGTGGCGATTCCTCAAGGATCTAGAACCAGAAATACCATTTGGCCCAGCAATCCCATTACTGGGTATATACCCAAAGGATTATAAATCATTCTATTATAAAGATGCATGCACATGTATGTTTATTGCAGCACTGTTTACAATAGCAAAGACTTGGAACCAACCCAAATGCCCATCAATGAAGATTGGATAAAGAAAATGTGGCACATATACACCATGGAGTACTATGCAGCCATAAAAAAGGATGAGTTCATGTCCTTTGCAGGGACATGGATAAAGCTGGAAACCATCATTCTCAGCAAACTAACACAAGAACAGGAAACCAAATAGCACATGTTCTCATTCATAAGTGAGTGTTGAACAATGAGAACACATGGACACAGGGAGGGGAATATCACACACTGGAGCCTGTTGGGGGATGTGGGGTGAAGGGAGGGATAATATTATGAGAAATACCTAATGATTATGATGGGGGGATGAATGCAGCAAACCACCAAGGCGTATGTATACCTATGTAACAAACCTGCATACTCTGCACATGTACCCCAGAACTTAAAGTATAATAATAATAATAAAAATTAAAGAAAAAAATTAAAATGCTGCTAACTCGTTCTCTTCTTTTCTGGCACTTCTTATTCTCTTTCCCTACTTCAATTTTCTCCATAGCCAATGTCATCATCCAACATACCACATATTCTACTTTTTGGTTCATTATGAACTACTTCATCTGGTATGTTAGCTCCATGGGAGCAGGAATTTTCATCTATTCACTTCTCTACCATCAACAGCTACAATAATGACTGTCATTGAGTAGATTCTTGAACAAATATATGTTTAGTGTGTATGAACCCTGTCAAAATAGGAGCTGCAAATATTCGCCAAGAGGGGGAATTAATGCAAGTGAAGGAATCCATGGCCTTCAATAACAAAAAATGGCCACATCTTGAATTTTCAAAACAGTTACCTGATTTGTGAAGGGCTAAACTATTTCCTTTTAGGATCTGTCTCCCTAAGGAAAGAGAAACTGTAATTGATTCCATCCAGGATTAGTGACCGCCACACTCTATTCTCAGTGCTGTGGTAGATGCCACCTGATTCATTCTTCACAATAACCACATGAAATTGGTATTATTTTCATCCCCACTGTAAAGAAATGGGGAGAGGCTGGGTATTCTTGCCTAGAAAGCTGTTAAGGCAGAATTTGAACTGCAGCAGTCTGGCTCCCAAGACCACAGGTGTTATCTCCTACAATCCCAAATTAGATAGGGATTGTAGGAGATAGTGGTAGCTGTGAGAGAGGCAGGTAAAGTCCCAAACCAATGCCAACTGACAAACACATTTTCATAAAGACTTTATAAGCACAATTAACAATAATTTAAGTCACCCATTTCTGTATGAAGGAAGTTTGGCCTCTACCTCATCTGGTTCTCAAAAACCGTATCTCAGACTTTAATATTTCAAATAAGCCATGGCCAGACCCTCTCAGATCCTAATGTCAAATCTCAAAAACCCACGATATATATATGGATCAGATGTTATACAGATTAGTTCCTTGGGAAAGAAAAGAAAAAAGGAAAGCTATTATGTAAAACCCGCATGACCATTCCAGCCACTTAACTTCAAGAGTTTGTATATAGATTGGAAAGCTAGGGAATTTCTGAGTGTCTGTAGCCCCGTGTACTTAACCGCAGCATAGCCACGAGTCTGAAAGTTTGTTAGAAAAGCTGAATCTCAAGCATCACCCCAGACCCACAGAATCAGAATCTGCATTTCAACAAGATTCCCCCAGTGACTTGCAGCTTATTATAGTTTGAACAACACTACATTAACCTGTTGGCTCTCAAACTTGTGGTTATGCATTGGAAGCACTGGGGGAGTTTAAGAAACATGGACCCAATTCCCAGAGATATTGATTTACTTGGCGTAAGGTACCTGTGGAAAAATCTTTCTAATGTTCTCCAGGTGATTCTAATACGCAACCAAGTCTGAGACTGCTGCTCTCGTCACTCTGGGTATATCTTTAAGCAGCAGCACTCATTTTTATTCTCATTCTTTAGTCCCTCCACTAATACTTAGTCTTCTGCCCAAGAGAAGTATCGCTGACCAAATTGTAAGAGAGCTATTCTTTTTCAAGGGTCATATTGATAAACGTGATGCTGCTAATGTGACCCAAATTAATCAGAGCTTGCAGCAATGAGTCATTTATCAGGACTCACAGATGCTTTCACCTTTAGTGTTGACTTTCAGACCAAAGCAAATTATCCATTTTACATGCTTCACTATCTTTATGTCCAGTTTGTCTAGTAGTGCTCGAATATGTGAAATTATTCTATGCTCAGTAGTATCCTATATGGATTTCTCCCCACGTTTTTAGAATTACATATATCCATCTCGTTTTTATCTGTTTGAATCCAAAGTGCATGGATTGACTCATTTATCTGTGTATCTTCAGAATCAAGCATAGTCTGTTCAATAAATGTTTGTTAAACAAGTTTGAATCTCTGTCATTTTTTCAGTTTGTAAAAATCCCCATCCCTATTTTAGTATCATATTCTTTATGTGTGGTGAATTTGAATATACAAATTCAAAGGTATAAAAAGATAGAGATAGTTGCAAAAGTCCAATCATTCAATATTTATTGAATATAAAACTACTTACAAAATTCACTCTGGTCATTCTAGGCAGAATGTGAAGATAGATGAAGAGTCCTTTCATTGGTTTATAATCTTGTAGAGAACACTGACACATATGTAAATAAATAAGCAAATCTTATATAATTTAGGTAATGATGAAGGCTGTTGATAAACAGCTGAATCAAACTTTCAGTGAGTTTTGTAGATAAGCATATTCATTCAGTCTAGTGGCTAGCAAAACTTTCCAAATTGTATTCTTTTAAAAGAAGAGATAGCAAAGGTGTAATCTATTTGAACAATTACAATATACAAGATAAAATTATGGTATAGAAGTAACCTAAAAAGTATAATTTTATATCTTTTATCATGTAGTTTGAGAATAAATCAGATTTCCCAACTCAGTTTGCTCTGAGAATACACCTTCAAACTTTCAAAGTTGGAAAAAGTTTTACTTCCTGGCTCTCCCTACTTGTTTGGATTCATTGAGATTTTGCGGTAATAGAATGGAAAATGCTTTTCAGCATCAACTCTACTATTCCCTGCTTTGAACACCGCAATAAATAGAAAGGACAAGAATTGAAAGCGTTTTTCCCTCTTAGCTTTTTCTAAGTGCTGAACTGAATAGGCGTCGGCTTTCTGTTGTAGCGCTGGCAGTTCTTACTTTCAAAAGAACAATCAGAAGGAAACCCTTTCAGAAAATATGATTCGCCAAAGTTTGAAATGCTTAAAAATAAACTGCCAGGTCTGTCTGTTTTCCCCTACGTAACCTGCCAGCCTCACCTCTAGTTTTTTTATTTTTCAAACCCTAGCAGCCAGGTATTCTATTTCAGAAGGCTTCTATGTAGCTCCTTCTTTGTCAGGAGTATTGTTGGCGACAAAATATTTTATAAATTGTAGGAAGACCTGAATGGGGATAAAAGCCAACTTGTGCTCCCCGCTGTCCTGACACCTCCTCCTGCAGAGTTCTAAAATTTAGGTTAGGGAAGAGTATTCCTTCTAAATTCAGTTTGACAATTCCAGCCTTTATTATTTAGGAAAAAAAAAATATCAAGAATATGTAGAATTTTCTCTATTTCTTGTTCATCTAGTACCCCAGATTTGAGCTCCTATTGTGGGAATCTTAGCAGAAATAGGTTCAAATAGTTTGTTTTTTGTTTACTTCTTCCTAGCACATGTTCTTCCCAAAGAATCTCTCTAATATAGTAAGGTCCCTACTCTCCTATCAATGGCTGTACATGCCAGGAACTTCACTAGAAGCCATGTATCAAACATAACGCATCAACAGTGATTATCCCCAAAAGTCCATTTCAACCTGCTCAGAAGGGATGATTGTGACTTTGCAACATTGCTCCTGATGTTTATGTCCTTATCGAAACACCTGTAGGTAAGACTTGGAAATCAACCACTTTACTACAGGTTTTAGCTAAGAAACACATTTCTGAATAGATCCTTCAACTCTTTCATAGAAATAAGACACACAAAAAACTTAAGTGTCAGTAATTACTAATGTTACGGAGTGGCAATAATTTATAATCCAGGGTTAACTTGTCGGCTGACACTTTGTCTGTTTTTAGTTAATTAATTAATTAGTTTTTAGACATGGAGCCTTGCTATGTCACATAGACTGGAATAGAGTGGCATGATATTAGCTTGGCTCAAGTGATCCTCCTGCAGGGTCAAGCTTTCCTGCCCAGGCTGGTCTGGAACTCTTGGCTTCAAGGGATCTTCTTGCCTCAGCCTCCCAAAATGCTGGGATTACAGGCAGAAACCACCACTCCTGGCTGTTTTGAATATGTGGTCCTTTTCATAAAAGATGGTAAGAAGCCATCTTTTCTATAATTTCAGGTCGGGAAGGATGAGGAAATACAACTTGAGAAATTCAGATTTCATGTATCATCCTTAACTGGACAACAATCTTGCCTTGGGCCCAGGTTGGAACAGTCCTTGTCCATCACAGTCCCACTGTTCTGCTGTGATAAAACACTAGCTAGTTGCATCCCTAGACTGTACTGGGGCACATTCTCCATCCTCCTTGGCTACCTCCCCTGGTTATTTGTGCAGCTTCTTATCCCCTTCACTAAATTTCATATTTCCTAAATGACAGACCATGATTCACTCAATCATCTCTGTATCTCTGACACTGCCTAAACTTGATGTTTTCCCTTTCATAGCTGCTTAGTAAATGTCGATTAAATATAAAAGCCAAGAAGGCTATGGACAGGAAAACCAACCCTGCAATTTTCTCTGACATCACTTCCCTCCTTCTATAAACAGAACTGGCTGCCACAAACCTAAATCTTCTGTCCAGTTTTTTTTTTTTTTTTTTTTTTTTTTGAGACGGAGTTTCGCTCTTGTTACCCAGGCTGGAGTGCAATGGCGCGATCTCGGCTCACTGCAACCTCCGCCTCCTGGGTTCAGGCAATTCTCCTGCCTCAGCCTCCTGAGTAGCTGGGATTACAGGCACGCGCCACCATGCCCAACTGATTTTTTGTATTTTTAGTAGAGACGGGGTTTCACCATGTTGACCAGGATGGTCTCGATCTCTTGACCTCGTGATCCACCCGCCTCGGCCTCCCAAAGTGCTGGGATTACAGGCGTGAGCCACCGCGCCAGGACCTGTCCAGTGTTTTGAGATTCTTTGTATTTGACTCTTCCAGACCCAAAGAATTACCAAATAACTTTGATCTCATCTCTTTATTTTCGTTCTTTCCTCTCCTCCCTTCTCTTCTCCTCTCCTCTCCTCCTCCTCTCTCTCTCTCTATCTCTGTCTCTTTTTTAATATGACTGCCATGACCCAGACCAGTAAGGAGTTAGAGTCAGAAACTTAAATTCTATATTTTGTTCTTGCATTATAAAACTGAATCATGTGAGAAAATGCTTTATTCTCTGCACCCCTCCCCAACTACAAAAATAAAGGGTATGATCATTAAAACAATGGTAAATATGATTTTTCATGGTATTTCATGATTGGCCTTCGGAATATACTTATTCTCTTCAACATGGTGTTTTTTCCAGCCTTTATTCAAAACGTCTGTTAGCTGAAGTTCTCAAAGCCGTGGCCCTGCTGCCTTATGGGTCTGAAGACATTCCCTCTTACTATGATTTATATTTTTAGATTGTGGGTGTACCCTACATTGCTTTTTATCTGCAGAGATTCTTTAAAAGCTCAGATTGTAGGTTCTCCTCTGTTTCCAACAGAGATAATAACAACTAGGATCACTTTTTATAATAATTTCTTAACTTAGAAGTTTCCCTAGAGCCAGCTCTGTGTTCAAAGGGGAAGTTCTTTTTTTTTTTTCTCTTGCTCGCTCACTCAATCACTTACTCACTCTTGCTCTCTGAGAGATAAACTTTGAGTCAGTGGTTAGATTTATTCTCATTCATCCCTTCAAGGATGTGTGTGTCTCAGATCCATATTCCAACTGTATAGGTCAAGGTCTAGTCTGTAGACCTCACATAACCTCACAAACTCTGGCATTCTCTCTCTCCCATAGGGTGGTACAAGGGACAGTTTATATTTCGCACTGTCATATTTTATTGACTGTTTTTTGCTCTGAGAATGTTTTTACATGCTTATGAGTTAAGGTATACATTTAAACTGATAGTTATATTTTATACATTTGTTGGTTTTATTTTATTTTAGTTTTTAGCATACAGATATCTAGGTTGTAAATCGAATCTTTCAATAACATCCTAAGTGATGTGCTGAATTAGAGGAAATCCGGCATATTATAGTTCCTTATCATAGGATATCTGACATATATCACGGTCACCATATTATCTGAAAATATTATCTTAATCTCCTTTGTGACTTCCAGGGTAAAATAAAAACTTGCAGGGCAGTCATGCATTACTCTCTACAAATCTTGTCCCATTCATTTTTGTTTTCAGAAAAGCCAAAAGTCTGCATTTTTGAGTAAAATCTAATGAATCATAATGTTGATAACTAATTTTAAAAATTTACAACACAAATACTATGAAGGCTAGCACTGTAAAGGCCAAAGTAGACAATTTGCAGGCTCTGGTTTACAGTGCTGTCTGTTGCATGGAACTCTTCTTTATGACTTTGTTATGCCAAACTACACACTCCCCAAATCTGCCCACTGTTTGAAAGCCACCATATTATAATTCTTGTGTGTGCCTGTGGTCCCAGCTACTTGGGATTCAGAGGCAGGAGAATTGCCTGAAGCCCGCAGGTGGAGGTTGCAGTGAGCTGATACTGCACTACAGCCTGGGCGACAAAGGGAGATTTCATCTCACAAAAACAAAAACAAAAACAAACAAACAAACAAAGTCTATAGTTCTACAAGAGGCTAATTTAGATGATTGATATTTAAACTTTCATAATAGCAGTTCTCTGTTGTGAACCAGAGTGCACCCACACTTATCCAGAAGAAAAGAGAATGAGATTTGAGGTCTTTGATAATTGATTAGTCAGGGTTTTCTGCATAAATACAGATGAGAGTAGATACTGGTTACATGAGGCTAAGGCAACTGAAATTTAAGAAGCAAAACTCCAAGGTGGTAGCACTTTCCAGGATCTCCTCATTCTGGCCCACTGTCCTTTCCCTTCAGGCCACAGGCTTGGTTATTACTGAACACACACAGTTTTTTCAGATTCTTTGCACCTACTTCATTGATTGTAGAGCTCCACAGAAATGAAAAGCAGTAGCCCCTCACATATATGTAAATTCAGCCAAAATATGGCTAACTACTTTTCAAACAATAGAGCTACAACAAAATACACGTGATGTTGTATATCTTCAGGGAATCAAATTTCATCATTACCAAATTAGAAATGTAGATTCTTTTTGTGACACAGAATCACCAAATAATACCACCAGAAGAAAATCCATCATTTAATTACTTAGGTATGTTTGTTTGTTTTCACATTGCAATATGTATAAACTAGAATTTTAAGACATGATTTCTATATGTGAACATGTGTATGTATTAAATTTGTATATTAATTTATTTGAATCACTTTCACTTTTTTCTTTTTTCCATTCTTCTCCTTTATTTCTATAAAGGGTTAATGCATTGTCAGAATCTGAAAACGATCAAACATTTGTTAATTCACGCACTCTCATCTCATCTACTAGCCTTTCCTTCCCAACCAACATATCTTCGATGCTCCCTTTAGTGTCATTCCCTGGATCTTCTGTGTTCAACAGTATTTCAAGCTATTTTCATTGCTCAAAAGGCTCTGCCTTTATTTTCTTTTAATTTATTTCTGACTTTTAAGACCCAGCTCAAATAGTACCTTGTCTCTGAAGCCTCCAATAGTTGCCCAAGCAAAAAACATCAATTTCTCTCCAATATTTTTTCCCAGCACTCTACAAATCTAATCATTATAATGACCCTACTATGTTTTAATTATGTATTTGCATATCTGCTCTTCCTTCCTTCCTTCCTCCCTCCTTCCCTCTCTCCTTTCCCTTCTTCCCTCCCCTCCCCTCTCCTCCCTTTCCTTTCCTTCCCTTCTTCTTCTCTTCCCTTCCCTTCCCTTCCTGTTCCTTTCCTTCATTTCTTCTTCTTCCCTCCCCTCCCCTTCTCTTTACTTCCTTCCTCTTTCCTTCTCTCTATATTTACTTATTGAGTGTCTATACAGTATTCCAATCAACAATAAACAAAATACTTTTGGCATACTACCTGTTCTAACAGAGATCACACATTGATAAAGGAGATTATGGAAGACATTAATTCAAGGGTCACGATACTGATGCTATTAATGATAAAAGCAATACCAAGTTCAGTGAATCTCTACCAGATGTTATGCTAGGTACTTTACATTTTTACCACTTTCTATCTATATTACTGTGGTCAAGTTATTTAACCTCTGAAAGACAGTTTCATCACCTAGAAAACAGAGTCACATTGGGATCAATTTTACATGGGGTTGGTAAAATTTAGTACAGTGCCTTATGCATAGATCAACTCCATGGATGTTGGATTTTATCATTAATATCATTGCCATTGATCTTCAATCTTGCAGATGAAAAATAATTGAATTACAGAAAGCTAAATTAATGTGTTCATGGTCACCCAACCTACAGAAATAAATAGTTGCAATGCATACTTGCTGAAATGGGAAAATAAGCCACAGCCATGGGCTAAGGAAGTGGCAGATATATGCCACTAATCACCAGAATAGCAGAAATAGAAATAGCCTCACGTTCTCCAAATAATTTAATTTAATCTTCATACATAGATTGGGGGAGGATATTGTTAGCTCCATTTTAAAGAGGGAAAAGACAGAGATTTTAAAAGTTAGAGACTTGAGGCCACTGCACAGTAAGTGGCTGAGCTGCAATTGTTAGACTCACAAGCCCAAGCTCTTGAAAGCATACTAAGAAGCCTGCGCCAAAAAGTGGCAATAGTTTGGATTCACACCTAGCCTTGGCAGTACTTGAGTTCGTTACGGATAGATAATATTGAAATAGTAGATTTTGCACAGCCTTTATTGTAAGTCAGCTTCCAGCCTTAACGTAGTATTCTTAAAGTTGATTTTTTGCTAAATGTTGCTTTATTACAGTAACGCTATGTGTAGATTTACTTTTTCTAAAATGCCTTTTCCCCAGGGCCATATCAGCCAACAATAACAGCAGCTATATTCAGCTGAGAGCACCAGATAACTGACGTATTTTGTCACTAGCACCTTTATGAGCTTCATTTGCTGGGGAAGAGTTGAAGAAAAAAAAAAAAAAAAAAACCTTTTTTTTTTTTTTTTTTTTTTTTTCATTTCTTTCTAAAATCATGGCACTGAAAGTCTAAAGCACTAGGAATGATCTTGGAGCCAAACTCTGGGTGGAGAAACATAATTATTTTAATGACTCCTATTGCTAAGTGAATCCAGCATGGTGTTCAAGGCTTACAAGCAGTGAGCCGGGAGCTCCTCTAGTTCCCTGAATGAATAAGAGCTGGGAAATGCCCTGTTTCATTTTACCACCACCTGGTGCCTGGTCCCCTAAATGTGTTTAATCCTGCCTTTAATGCCACCTGAATGAGTATTTCCAATATTAAAAACCTCAGGATACCTTTTTTAAAAAAGATAAAACATACCATGGCCTGAAATCCTTATAGGTTTTGCTTTTCCAAGTTAGAACTCTACCTGAAAAACACAGTGAAATTAAGTGCCCTACATGACACAGAATGCTGTAAAGTACTAGGCTCTTTATTTCAACCTCTACAAGTATGTTGGGTACTCTCACCTACTGAGATACCAAGAGGGAAGATTATATAAATCAAAATTTGACTTCCCAGAGAGCAGGTGCCACAGTATCATCTTTACACATTTCACAAAGGCCAGAGGACATATAAACCATGAGATAGAATTCAGCAAACATTTACTGAGCATGTGCTCCATGCCAGACACTGTTCTAGCGACTAGAGAGACGGCACTGAACAAAATAGACCAAGTCTCTATTCCCATAAGGCTTTTAATTAGTAGAATGAGTCAGAATAAACATGGAGAATCAGTGAAATGAATAGTATGCCCAAAGTTAGTAAATGCTATTGACTGGGTCAAAGCAGGAAAGAAAGAAAGTGTGCATATGTGGGGTTGGGGAATAAATGTGTGTTTTTAAATGGAGTGGCCTGAAAAATAAATAACTGAAGAATAAAGATAGGAAATAAGTGAGGGAATCATGTAGCATTTCAAGGGCTGTGGAGGTTGAATTCTGCTTTCCCAAAAAACATAGGTTGATACCCTGACACCCAGCACCTCTGCATGTGACTTTACTTATCTTTACTGAGATAATCAAGTTAAAATGAAGCCTTAAGGGTAGGCCCTAATTCAATATGACTGATGTCCTTACAAAAAAGCAGAAATTAGAACACAGAGACATATCACACATAGAGGGAAGACGAGGAAAAGTACAGGGATGAGAACGCTATCAGTAAGCCAAGTAAATAAGCCTGGAACAGATCCTTCCTGCACAGCTCCCAGAGGGAAACAATCATGGTGACACCTTGATTCTTTCAAACTTCTGGCCTCCAGAACTGCCAGACAAGAAATTTCTCTGATTTTAGACAGACAAAACCCTAAAAAGTTATGGCAACCCTAGGAAGTGGTTACAGGCAAAGAAAGAACAGTAAGTGGGAAGACCCATGCTTGACATGCTCTAGGAAGAACGGGGCAGGTCATGATTGGCAGTGAAGAGAGTATGATTGGCAGCTTAATTTATTACGGTGCTTCATGGTTAACAAAGTATCCATGTTAAGTTTCATTTGCATTTTATAACAACCCTATATAATAAATGAGAAGAATGTGAGTAGGCTGCATGTATGTGTTAGTGCATGTATCCCCTCTACCTGGCCACCTGCAAGGAGCTGAATCTCAGGGTTCAATTCCCCTCACAAAATCACAAAGCTGGAAATTGACAGAAAGGATTTCTGGAACCAACTTCCGACTCCAAATCAAGTGTTCCCTTTGAATTCCTCTATTATTTTCTATCCTCGTTAAAGCATTTAAAATTAAAATCCAAATGCGTTACCTGATTTTAGAACTTGCATTAAAATATGTATGGCTAAAAGAGGAATTCAGAAGCCAAGAGGTTTCTTGCTCATGTAGGTTGAGTGAACATCTATTCATTAAGTATGTTTATCCTAATCAAAGAAGATATTTCCTTCCTTCTTAATCTATCATTAGAACAGATATATTGCTTATGATACAGTCAGGCTAGGATGCTGTTTAACACACCGGGCCTAAAACAACACTCTGAGAATGTCCTCGCTATTCTCACATCAATGGCAATATCATCTTGACTGGATTTAAGACAACCAGCAGCACAGACAGAATGAACACTTACCTCTTCCCCTCCCATGCACACATATAGAGACTGGGTCCCATAATAAATTTGTTGCATTATATTCAGAAAGAAATAGCAATGCCATTTAATCTGGACATTGAACTACAGAATCTAAATCAGATGACTTACACAGAGTTTACGAACCAATTGATGTTAAAGTATAAATGTACAAAAATAACTTCACATTCTGGAAGCAGAGTGAATCAATGATTAAGCAACCATGGTTAAGAAATAAGAAGCCTGTATGCTCAGTTTTGAGAAAATTACTGACAAGAAAGCCTGTCAATATATTTATACCATAACCTCTACTTTGTAACCAGTGCTGTAGGAAACTTTAATGACTATGGAGATGGCATCAACTGGTAAATTAAATACCATGGATTAAGTAAATATCAGAAGAAAAAAAAGGGAAAATACTTGGAGAGAAAGGGGCTTGGATAAAGCATGTAAATGCTGTTGAATCTATTGCATTGCATAATTGTAGGCTATAATTGCACTAAGTGATACATGGATGCTAATAATGTTGTAGCAAATCATATCAGAGTATAAACTCTCATTAATGTTGAAAT
This sequence comes from Cebus imitator, assembly GCF_001604975.1. NCBI lineage: Eukaryota > Metazoa > Chordata > Mammalia > Primates > Cebidae > Cebus > Cebus imitator. Next base: position 7,092,157 of record NW_016107373.1, on the reverse strand, counting down.
ATGTATTATGTGAAAATGTTAGCTGACAAAATTAAACAGAGATGCTCTCTATTTTATAGTAACAATGGAATGGCCATGTTTTATATCTAATTATCATCTTCCTCTCATGTCTCCCCAAGACACCTAGAAATATAATTGAATAATAATAATGGCATGCCTATAAACCTAATAAGTTACAGATATCAAGGGACCTGATATGGAAATTATACAGTGAGAGGTCAACAAGCTTATTCACTCTTAATTAGTTAACATGCATTATTGAATAATATTAATCAGTAATTTAATAATGATACTGAGGCATATTTTTAATGTGTAGTCCTTGATTCCATGTCTGCCTCTCCCTTAAAGCTATCCTTTCCACTCCTTTGATTTGGAGGTTTACCAAGGTGTTACCTTAAATGTGTCCTGCCCCAGAACATTTTATCATCTTTGCTCTGGATGCGGAGATCAACTCTGATTTAACTAAAGATCTTATTTTCTTATTTTAGAGTCAGTTTCTCAAAGATCTTTCCTAAGAAAAGAAAACAAAAAGCCTATGCATTGCAAACATATTTAAACAGGGGATTCTTTAATGGCCTAACAGCCTCCAGACTAATTGACAGTATTATTTACATAAGTGGAAAAGCAGGAAGTACAGAGAAACAGATGGGTGAATATTAATTGATGTTCATAAACCTGCAAAATGCCTTTTGAATTCTTCAATCCAGCTTCTGAAACAGCAAGTGTTATTTATGGTGTATTATGACCCAGTGGTGACACACAGAATGGCATCTAAGCAGAGGCTCACTGGCGTTACCCTTCGTTTATCAGCACAGTAAAGACCACCAAGGATTTATTCATAAACACAGCTTGTAGCTGAGGGAACTTCTAAACCTTCGGTGGAAAAAAAAGGACCTAAGAGAAACCTAACCTGCTCCTGATTGAAGTTGGGAAAAATCTGCTCAATGGATATTTGTTTACAAAGAGGTGTATCACTCCCATGTTGTAGAGTGTTGGTTGATGGATTCCATCAATTATGCTTTTTTCTCAAGAAAGTCAGAAGAAATAAGATTTCACTTCTGCCCTGGGTTTCTGCATGGTCAGTCAACTCCCATTCCATTCAGGAGAGAACTGAAGAGATCCTAACACCCCTTCCCAGTCAATTTTTCTTCCCTTTCAATCTATCTCAGCCTTTGAATCCCTATATTCATTTCTACCCTTGTTAAAGCATTAAGGTTTATATTAAAGTCCAAATGTGTTACCTGATTTCAGAACTTGCATTACAAGATCTATGGCAAATGGCTAAAACAAGAATTTGGAAGTCAAGAGATACACATACAAGAGTCTGTCCAAACAATTTTGAATTTTAGTTAGATATTTTTACTCCTAATATTTCATTTTCTCATTTGTAAAATGAAGTGGTTGCCTGAATCATTTCAAGGGATTTTTCCTGTTCCATACTCCATGACTTTAAGTAATATTAAAAAGAATAGAAAAAGTCACATTTAATGACCACCTGCTATATGCCAGGCATTCTATTCAAGGAGTTTTACATGGGTTAACTGATTTAGGTTGGTCCCTACCTGGGACATCCTTTTTCTAAATATCCACAAGGCTAATTCCCATTCTACTTTTCTGTCTTTTCTCACAGGTAAGTTTTCTCCCCCATATTCCATATTCCTAATCTGCCTCAACCCCACTACTTTTCCATCTGGCTTCTCACATTGCAACTTATCATTTAATTAATTAATTTACTTTTTTTTTTACTGTTCATTATCTCACTCCATCTGGTAGAGCTCCACAAATTACAGGTCTTGTTTTGTTAACTGATCAACCTTCAGAGCTTTTTGAGAGTATTCAACTCAGAGAAGAAGTTTCTGATGGTTCATCATATGTGCCAACTTGATTAGACCATGGCATCCAGATATTTGGTGAAACACACTGGTCTAAATGTTGTTGTGCAGATATTTTTAAAAATGAGATTAACATTTAAGTTAGTAGACTTTGAATAGAGCAGTTTATCTTCCATTATACAAGTGATCCTCATTTAATTCATTGAGGGTATTCAAAGAAAAAAAAAGACTGACGTCTTTCAAGGCAGAAGTAATTCTACCAACAGACTGCCTTTTGACTTGAGCTGCAACATCAGCTTGTCCCTGGGTCTCCAGCCTCCAGGCCTACCCTGCCGATTTTGGACTTCTCAGCCTCTACAAACACATAAGCCAATTCCTTAAAATGAATCTCTTTCTATACATCCCATTGGTTCTATTTTTTTTTGGAGAATCCTGACTAATACAGGGTTGAAACATACATTTGTTGAATGTATGAATACATCGTTAAGTAGTCTTTTTGAGGGAGATGAAATAGAGCAGTTAAGGAACTGGCTTAAGGCCACACAGCCAGCCAACTGAGTGGGAATTTGAGCCCAGCTGTTTCATAAGCTGAAGTCCAAGTTTTCTCTTCAACATCATGCTGACTTCAAAGCGCAATGGAAGCAGAGCCTCTAATAAACAAGACTTCAATGGCAACTTGAGTAGTGGAAATCTCTATATTAAGGAAGCCCACCCAATGTAGGGAACTCTTTCAGAACCTTACTCAATGATGAGGTTTATGAGGGCATTGGATGTCTAGTAGACATGAAGGTTTAGGGTAAAGAAGCATAAAGCCAACTTCACTCATATGACCACAGCTGCCAGAAAGAGCAACATTTGTTTATCACAGAATATCCTCCTTGGTAAAAGGTGGCTGTTTTCATGTTTCAAACGTATAATCCTAAATAATGGGCTTTCTAATTACAAAGACATGTCCAAACTTATGCTGATTTTAATGTGAAAACAGCAGCTTAGATAATACATGCATTTTTTCATTCTTTAAGATGTTAATCTATAACACCTATAATTAAAGATTAAATGCCTCATCTGAGTCCTGATGTGCCAGCCAACAAAGCTCCTGAGATGTAATAATCATTTTAGTCTTGAAAAGTAGAGATCAAATATGATGTAAATTTTGAAATGAAAATTTGTTATGCATATACCTGCATATAAAATGGTGGATCAGGCTGGGCACAGTGGCTCATGTCTGTAATCCTAACACTTTGGGAAGCAGAGGTGGGTGGATCTACTGAGGTCAGGATTTCAAAACCAGCCTGGCCAACATGGCAAAACCCCGCCTCTTCTTAAAAAATAAAAAAAATTAGCCAGACGTAGTGCAGGCAGCTGTAATCTCAGCTACTCTGGAGGCTGAGGCAGGAGAATCACTTGAACCCATGAGGCGGAAGTGGCAGGGAGCCGAG
>NW_016107373.1:7014739-7088809 GCF_001604975.1 Cebus imitator | reverse complement strand
AGAATTTTTATAGAAATTAACATAGGAATACTGTATATTCAAATGTTATTTTATATAACCTCACAACCAGGAGAATTTAAAATATCTATCTAGATTATTGAGATAACGTTTTTTTATTGAAACTCTGCAATAGTTTCAATGGAAACAAAGAAGGCAGCCATCTGCAAGCCAAAGAGAGAGGCCACAAGAGAAACAAACCAAACCTGCTGACACCTTGATTTTGGGACTTCCAGCCTCCAGATCTGTCAGAAACTAAACTTACATTGTTTAAGTCACAAAAAACAAAACAAAACAAAACAAAACAAACTCTGACAGCATCTTTTTTCTTTATTGTCACTATGATAGGAGCTATATTAGTTTAAAACTCTAGGTAAGCATGATGCTTCTATTCTGTCAAAGAGAATTCTGTGCAATACCGCCAGGAATGGTAACATCAGCTATTTTTTGAAGTTTTTAATGATAGCCATTTTGACTTGTGTGAGATGGTATGTCATAGAGGTTTAGATTTTCATTTATCTGATGATTAGTGATGTTGAGAATTTTGTCATGTTTATTGGCTGCTTGTATATCTTCTCGTATATATTCTTTCAAGTATCCATTCATGTCCTTTGACCACTTTTTAATAGGGTTGTGTGTTTTTTGTTTGCTTGTTCTTGATATGTTTAAGTTCCTTGTAGATTCTGGATACTTGTCTTTTGTTGGATGCATAGTTTAAAAATAATTTCTCCCATTCTGTAGGCTGTCTCTGTGCTCTGTTGATAGTTTATTTTTCTGTGTGAAGCTCTTTAGTTTAATTAGGTCCCAATTTTCAATTTTTGGTTTTGTTCCATTTGCTTTTGAGAACTTAGTCATAAATTCTTTGCTGATGTTCTGAAGAGTATTACGTAGGTTTTATTCTAGGATTTGTATAGTTTGAGGTCCTACATTTCAGTTGTTAATTCATTTTAAGTTAAGTCTTGTATATGGTAAGAAATACAGGTCCCATTTCATTCTTCTGCATATGGTTAGCCAGTTATCCCAGCACCATCTCTTGGATAGACAGTCCTTTCACCATTGTTGATTTTATCAATGTTGTTGAATATCAGTTTGTTGTAGATGTGTGACTATATTTCTAGGTTCTCTATTGTGTTCTTTTGATCTATGTGTCTACTTTTGTACCTGTACCATACTGCTTCGATTACTGTATGCTTGTAGTGTAGTTTGAAATTGGGTGATATAATGCAATCAGCTTTTTTCTTTTTTCTTAAAATTGCTTGGGCTATTTGGACTCTCTTTTGGTTACCTGTAAATTTTAGGATAGTTTCTTTTCTAATTCTGTAAAAAATGATGCTTGTAATTTGATAGAAATATCACTGAATCTGTAGATTGCTTTGAGCAGTATGGCCATATTAACAACATTGATTCTTCCAATCCATGAGCATGAAATGGTTTTCCATTTCTTTGTGTCATCTATGATTTCTTTCAGCTGTATTTTGTAGTTCTCCTTGTAGAAATATTTTACCTTCTTGATTAGATCTATTCCTACTTTTTTGTGTGTGGCTACTGTAAATGGAATTGCAATCTTGATTTGGCTATTAAATTGAATGCTATTGATGTATAGAAATGCTACTAATTTTATACATTGATTTTGTGTCCTGAAACTACTGAAGTTGTTCATCAGGTCCGGGAATCTTTTGGTGGAATCTTCAGGAATTTTTAGATCTAGAGTCATATCATCAGCAAAGAGAGATAATGTTACTTCCTTTTGTCCTATTTCAATGCCTTCTGTTAAGGGACAGACAGATGGCCAAGCTGCCAGTGAATTATTGCTAGTGTTGGCATTGCGTTACACTTGTAAATCTAATTCCATGTCAATGGTGTTGTCGAGATGTATATTTAGGCTAAAATCACTCTCTGAAATATTTTTACTGATATCTTCGGAGTTTACACATCTCAATTCAAACAGATATTATTGTAATACTTATTTCGGATCAAAAAACCAGCAAGAGGAGGAAAATCTATTTCCCTAACTTATATGAATATACCTTTTATGAACCTTTCTTACTCTCACTCAGAGGCAGGCTCTCTGAGAAAGAATCAAAGATCTTTTGGGAAGTTTCCTGACAGCTCTCAAGAAAGAATTAGATACATGAGTGTCCAACCTTTTGGCTTCCCTGGGTCACAATGGAAGAATTGTCTTGGGCCACACATAAAATATACTAATACTAACAATTGCTGATGAGCTAAAGAAAAAAAGACCATGCATAATTTTAATGATACCCACCACCACAGATAAGCAAAAAAGTCCTGAAATTCAAAGGGTTAAACGTGGCTGAGCACTGTTCTCCTAAACATTGAGGAAAGAAATGGACAATATTTTATTGGGTTCTGGCAATTAAATGTAAATCTTCATGGTAAACAATAATTGGGAATCAAAATTTCAAAACCTTGATCATGAAATGCATTTATTTTCAATGTTTCTTATTTAATTTTTAATTTTTAAAAATTATTTCAGAACTAAGGATAAAAAAATTCTTATTTTGACCCAATAGAATGAAATTATAGCTGCTTCTTTCTCTGACTTGAAACTTTCCCCCAATTTTCCACCTAAATATTGCAACCAACACACTGATTTATCATCTCCATAATAAGTAATTCTAATGTTTCCAGAGAAAGCAATGAAACAGAGAACTATCAGTTAAAAGCCATTTCCGACCTTGGCATATTTAAACTGTAACAAGAAATAATGTTCTTTCACATAAATAGTGTATTTTGCCTTTCTGACACATATATCTTATAGGGGTCTCTAATCAAAACATTTAATTTATTGAAAACAGATGGCTGTAGCTTTCCTACCAAGTTCTGTTTGTTATGATAAATCTGAAGCCAGAGATATTTCCCTCAGAGAGTCTGAAAAACTAGAGAGAGAATATAGAAAGAGAAAGAGTGGGCTATAGGAATAAATCCTGAGACACTATCATTCACTGGTCTAAAAAAGTTCTGGTCCATAGCCTTAGAAAGATTATCTGTTGTTTGCCCCAAACGACATAAATCATGTGGGAAAGCAGGTCTTGTACATATCTCAATAGGCTCTGCAGTCCAACTGATCCTCTCATTTTATGTCTGCTACAGATTGTAAATCACCGGCTCTCCATGTAGCTGGGCTTTGTGGATGAGGCAGTTCTGGCTCTTTCTGGGGCTGTATCACTCTGCCATAAAGAGTTGTCAATGTGACCACAGCCAAAGCAAAATTAGGATAAAATAATTCACACAAAGGAGGTGATACTCACTTTAACAGCTCAAATCAAAGGCTAATTACAAACTGCAAGAGATTAAAAATCAAAAGTGCTATAATAATACTAATGTGTGCAGGGCATGGTTCAGCTTAGATTACACTTTCATATAATAAGATTATTAAAAGTAGGAGCTTCAGAGTCAAACAGATCAGAGTTTGAAGCCAATTTTTGCCACATCTTATTATCTATAATTTAGGCATCACACATTACTAAGCTGTCCAATACTCACGTTTTTTCATCTGTGAAAACAAAGCAAGACCAATCAAAAACAAAATGACAGGACCACGTGCTCTGAGACTTAACTGATAAGGTTTATATATGCAGCTGCTAGCACATATTAATATTGAAATAAAATGGTGACTATTTTTGGTGTCAATTCCATAACAAAAATAGTGCAATATCATTTTTTTCAATATCAGGATCAATTCCAAGAATACAAATTATACTCATGTCCAAGCAGGAGATTAATGCAGAAAAGTGGAACTAACAACCACTTTAGAAGCAGATCTGGTTATAAACCTTGGTACCACAATTTATTTGATTGTGAGCAGGTCACATGGTCTTGTTGAGTTTCTTATAGGCAAATTAGAAGTAATGACAAGAACCTTGATGGGCCATAGTGAAGAGTTTGTGTAATGTATATTAAGTATGCCAACACAATATCTGGCACACAGTATGATTATATGCAAAAGTAACCTTAAACTGAAAAATTATCTTTATAATTAGAAAACAAGGCAGTTCTTAACAAAAGCAATAATTATATTCAGGTTACAGTGTTATTACACTTTATCCATTCAAGCACCATCAATCTCAAACATCTTCTAAAACAGGGAGAGCAGATGATATGCCTATTATCAAGATGAGGAAAGTGGGCTTCTCTGACACTTTTACACTCTCTACAGAGAGGTGTGTGTGTGTGTGTGTGTGTGTGTGTGTGTGTGTGTGAATTATAAAAATCATATTAATAGGTATTTTTAATGAAGTAGGAAAATTTCAAACAATGACTGATATTATTAAAGATGAAGAAAGCAGAGAAGTGAGTCCGATGAGACTTCAATGCTGCTATTCTACTGCCACATATTTATGATTGAATCACTACTGTTTGATGAGCCACTTTATCGTAAGTGGCATTATTGAAGAGATTAATGAGCCAGGAAACCTGGTGAGTTAAATTGATGTTTTTAAAGTTAAAATTTATCCAGGTTAATAATAATATAATAATTAAATCCATGGAGTATGCTAAGGCAACACCACAAACATTAATCCTAATCCACTGTAAAAATAATTCACTTTGTGTGCTTGCATTACTCATGAGAAGATATCTGTCTTTGAAAACCAACTAACTTAATTGTTTAGCACTGCAATTATTGTTTGGAAATACAAATACGAAGATTCAAACAGAATGGAATGCTAACTAAAAAGCATACAATTTGAGTCAAAATTAAAATGAATGTACTGAATGATTAAAAATCATATTTGAGACAATAACAAGTTCTTAAAACATTCAAACCTTTTAATTTACTATCTTGGAGGCTAGTTAATTGAGCTGATTCTATTTATTTTCTATCTCATCAGTGTAGGGATACAATTTTCAATCTGCTCAGTAATTCTGAAAGTGTGCTGTTTCATTTAGACTTTATCTTGTTTTATGGCTACATCAGCAATATCTACACAGTGCTCTGAAAATATCCAGACCCAGCACCTTCAAGAATCTATTTTTTTTTAAAATCCTGGAAGAAAACATGTTTTATGATGGAGTAGTGTCAGTTCATTAAGAAAAACTTCTATTATCTACCCAAGCATCTGTTTCTTTGTTCTCTCACTTTGATCAATTCCGCCATTGCCACATCGCTTCTGCTCCTGTACTGTGTCTCCTTCATGTTCTAGTCTTGACCAGTTATGCTGTTTAACAAAGATCTTTGCTTTCTCTTAGCCTAAAAGGACATGAATTTTGGTAACTTTTATTTTAGGGTTGGGGGTAAATGTGAAGCTTTTTTACATGAGTAAACACGTCATGAGGGTTTGTTATACACATTATATCATCACCCAGGTATTAAGCCCAGTACACAACAGTGATTTTTTTTTCTACATCTCTCTCTCCTCCCACCCTCCACCCTCAAGTAGGCCCCAGTGTCTGTTGTTTCCTTCTTTGTGTACATAAGTTCATATCCTTTAGCTTCGACTTATAAGCGAGAACATGCAGTATTTGTTTTTTGTTCTTCTGTTAGTTTGCTAAGGATAATAGCTTTCACCTCCCATCCATGTTCCTGAAAAAGACATAATCTCATTCTTTTTATGGCTCCATAGTATTGCATTGTTTATATGTATCACAGGTTTTATCTAATCTGTTATTGATGGACATTAAGGTTGATTCAATTTCTTTGCTATTGGGAATAGTGCTGAAATGAAAAATCACTTGCATGTGTCTTTTTTTTTTTTTTTTTTTTTTTTTTTTTTTTTTTTTTTTTTTTTTTTTTTTTTTTTTTTTTTTTTTTTGAGATGGAGTCTCACTCTGTCACCCAGGTTGGAGTGCAGCAGTGCAATCTCAGTTGACTGCCATCTCTGCCTCCCAGGCTCCCATTCCCAGCCTCCCAAGTAGCTGGGATCACAGGTGTGTGCCAGCCACCATGCCTGGCTAATTTTTTGTACTTTTGGTAGAGACGGGGTTTTGCCATGTTGCCCAGGCTGGTGTTGAATTTCTGAGCCCAGGCGATCAACCTGCCTTGGCCTCCAAAGTGCTGGGATTACAGGCTAGAGCCACTGTACCTGGCCACATGTGTCTTTATGGTAGAATGATTTATATTCTTCTGGGTATATATTCAGTAATGGAATTATGGGGGATAGTAGTTCTGCTTTTACCTCTTTGAGGAATCACCAAACTGCCTTCCACAATGGTTGAATTAATTTTTACTAGAACCAACAGTGTATAAGTGTTTCATTTTCTCAGCAACCTTGCCATCATTCATTATTTTTGACTTTGTAATATTTTTGGCTTCTTAAAAATTCAATATTTTTGACTTTTAATGGTACGACCACCTCATACCATTCTGACTGGTAGCAGTGGTATCTCTGTGGTTTTGATCTGCATTTCTCTAATGATCAGTGATATTGAGCTATTTTTAACATGCTTGTTGGCCACACTATACACATTTTTTAATGGATGGCAGAGAAAGACAATAAATAAACACATGAAAATCATTAAACCAAATCACACTTATATCTGGTTTCCTTACTTTAAAGTTTATGGTTGCCTTAATGAAGAAATTATCTCCTGAGTATCTTGATATCTTAGAGTAACAGCAAAGACTGAGTCACATCCCCAATTAAGAGCCTATGTTATTTTAAGATCTTTCCTCTAAAACCTACAGCTTGCCTAAAGATTTATGCTCTGGGAATATTGTAGGTGACCTGTTCTGGGAATATTCTCATCTTTTAGGTGCCTATAATAAACACTTGCTATAGAAGACAATTCTATTGTCAGAGCAATTATATACTAAATAATATTATAGCACAAACAAATACACGGAGCAAACATCAGACCTATAGCACCAGGCATAGTTCTTCTCTCGCTCGTCACAACCAAGTTCCCAATCTATTAAATACTCATTGACTTTCTAGAACACCATACCCAACAAGTTCCCAATCGATTAAATACGCATTGACTTCCTAGAACACCATACCAACAATGAATTAGGTAGATCCATTGACCTAACCAACCAATGATGTATGTGCCTGTGTCTGTGTGTGTGTTATCTGTATCCTAAACCCCAATGAAAGTTTAATTTTCTTTTTTCCCATATTTTTTCCACTTTATTTGCGTGAAAATATTTGATGTAGAAATGCAATTGGGAAACTTACTGATAACAGGTTCCACTTGAAAAGAATAGGAGAAAAATTAAGTACAAGGGTTATTCTGAGAAAAGGGAAGGCCATTTGGAATAGAAAGAGCTGTGTTTGAGCTCTAGTTTTACCATTTATAATGTATGTTACTATATGGGTCATCATTCATTCTGAAAGTTCAGAGATGATTGTTCCAGTCTGATCTAACTTCTGTCAATCAGATGCTCTGTTTTAGAAGTGGTGAAGGAGTAAAGGCTTTAAAGTCACAAATAATCTGCATTTATACAGAATATAACCTGGAACAAGCCACGTGATCCTCTGAGCATCAGTTACCTTATTGATTAAATGAGAGAAATGAAACCATTTCAGAGAATTACTTCAAAGATAAAAAGAGATTAAATACATAAAATTACATTCAAGGAATGAGAGATCAATAAATATCCTTTGTTTTTCCTCCTCCTTTTCTCAATGCAACACAGTAATGTAGTTTGATGGTTTTGTCTTCATGAAGACCTATGATCACAAAAGCTGATATTGTTCAATCTCAGGAAAATGAAGAAAATAATGGATCTTCCTTCTGTGTTCCCTAGGTTGCTTAGCACAATGTTAATCACATGGAAGATGCATAAAGGGAGAAATTTACGAGTCCAGGTATCTCAAGACCTAAATTCAGGTCTAAAGCCTGCTACCACCCCTGCCTGAGTCACCTTTGACAAATGACTTAATCTCTCTGAGTATGAGTGGAATGAGGGGATTGGACTGCATAATCTCTAAGGTGTCTTCCAACAATACCAACTCATTATCTACTATTTGTTCACTAGGAGCTTGTTTTTATTCTTTGTTCTTTGATTATTTGGTTGTTGTTTTAAAGTAGGCCCCTAGAGAAGGAGATTAGATAAACTTTTCATTGGGTAAAAAATTCACTCACACAGAAATTATTTAACAAATTATTGATTGAAACAAAATAGTAGTTTGGTGGCCATTAGTTGGAATTTTCTTTATATAATCTTTAATGGAGGTGAAATTGACAAATAGTTGTAATCTGTTACTCCATAAGCAATTCTTTATAGGCTTGAAGCAGCAGACATGTTTACAATGAAGATAGTCATTAGATATTATATTGAAACTATCCAATAAACTGAGAGAAAATATCACACACATAGGTGGTCTAGACAAGGCCTGTGGCTGATTTATGTTTTCTGGCAGTGCTAAAAGTACAGTGATTTCTGAACAGTGAAGATTTAAATCTGAAAATGTAAAATATATCAAACAAATGTTAACAACTAAACCTCCATGGGAATGTATACCATGTTCCATAACAAATGTTAAAACCCTAATTGGTAGGTTTATTTATTTAATCATCAGCTTGAAGCAACTAGATTTCTTAAATGTTAACAAAATAAAATGTATAAACAGTACTTTTTCTTGTATTTATATATTTTTAAGGACACTCATATTATTCCCAACTTAAAATACAAGTACATTAAAATAGGCTGTAGTTGGGAGGAATTTGATGCAGGGGTGAGGAGGTAAATAATACTAAAAAAAAAACTGATTATAGGTCATTCATCATGCTGTCTAATTTTACATACTTTATGTTAAATCATTAAGACCTATAAAGTGGGTAATACTATCTTTGCATTATGCATGAGGAAACAGACTCCCATAAATATCAGGTAATTTGCGCTGATGGCAAATCTAGTAAAAGTAAGCTGGGACAGAAACACTTATCTATCCCACTTGATACTAGAGCTGATGCTGCTTCTTTTTTCTTTATATCAAACTACCTCAAGTGTACACTTAGATTTCTGTTCAAGAGAAAACCTGCCCCCTGCTTCTGCACCTTCAGATCACCTGCAGAGTTCATACCATGACTACTCCAAGCCAATGGCTGAGCAAATTGTGTATGTGGGTGGGCACTAGAACTGAACAATTCATGCCTAGCTTGCACTTTCTCAAATAGCTCCTATTTGCTCCTTGCCTCCTCATGTCTGACTGAGGCTTTCATAGTGTGGTACTCTGTCTGAGGCTCTTTCTACTCAATCATCACTCCTTTCCTTTTTCATTTTGTGATGTCAGACTCACCTAGGGATCAGAAGGCTCTCTCTCTACCTACTTCTCCTCCCTCTCCTCTTTATCATCCTCAGGTACTTTCTCCAATAAATATTTTGCACATCAAATTCCATTTTTATCTCAGCTTCTAGGAGGACCAAAAAAATGACACCCAAAGGGAGGTTTGAGAAAGTATGTGGTGAGATAGGGTATTTAGAAACAATTTAAATTTCTCATTTTTGTGTGTATATAGCAAGGACATAAAATGAGATGAGCTTTTGAGATCCTTATCACTGAGTGCCCAGCTGGTAGGAAGAGCCACATGTAGGGTGAAATGTGGGACAAGAAGGGTGCCTGGCCCAAAGTCATGGACTCATTGCTAATGATTGCACTGTCGGTAACTTGGGAAACAGCCGGGTGGAGATGAATGTCCCTGCCAGTGAAATGATTCAAACACTGGAAAGGCCTGAGAGTAACAATGCCTAGAAGGACAGTGGAGTGGAAGGATTATGATTAAACTGTATCGACACTAGGCAGAGGGATAATGAGAAACTGAGGGTGGCTAACAAACAGTTAAGGGCTAAGTAAGGGTCAGAGGGTCTTTTTGGTAGGATACATCTTCGGTATTATTTCCTGCATTGAAAGAGCAGACACAGCTGATATAAAGTACATGAGCTAATAGTTGGTGGCACAGAGCTCCCAAGATATATACATTCTCAAGCCTGGAAGATCTGTTATGCTAAGGTTTCAACCTGATATAGAACACCTTGAACTCTGAAACATGAAATGGGAACACCTGGGAAGGAAGCCCTTGAAAAGTCCGGCTTGACAGACTCACCTAAACCATTTGTGCCTGAAGATATGACTCAACTCTTTTAAATAGGACTTCCTAATTTGCTTTCTCATTATAGGAAGACACTACAGAGCCCTCTGCCTCCTCAAGGCGACAGGCATTGCCCTCAAGAGCTGCTGTTGCTTCATCTCCCATAAGTCAGGCCATTAACTAAGGCTAAGGTTACATTTCAGTGCACATAAGCTGGGGATATGCTATGCCTGGTAAGTAAGAAAGTAGATTATACCTCCATAAAGCTGCAGGAATTTGCTAATATAAACCACCCAGAGCCAGAAGAAAACTCTTGGGATTGAATTTCAAGGGGTATTGATTAGGGAGAGACAGGATGTATGACTGAATTTGTTGACTTTTGGGCACTTACTTAGGACATGGGCTTTAATGCCCTGTCAAAGACCCTAGAGAATGAGCAAATTCACTGGTAGCATAGCCTTGAGAAGTCCCGAGAAAACAGTGGTCAATGCTTGGTGAACTGTGAGCACCTGATTTTCCTTGTAAGACCAAGGAATGAGCAAAAAGGCTCACAGAGCTGGCAATGCTAGAGTGGACATTTTATGTGAGTCTAGAAGATGCCCTAGAAGATTATTTTCTTTTCTAAGAAGATCCAGAGGACATGTAATTCATCCTGTCCATCATAATTGCACTTGTGAAAGGAGCACCCAAATTACAAAGCACTTCAGTGGTGGCTCTTCTATGCAGGTTAAAACTGATGGTGGAAGAGGTGGACACAGGGCTGGCCTTCCTGAAAGATGGAGGAGTAATGGGGGTTGCACCAACTGCCCACTCCAATCAAACACTGTTGGATGTGGGACATAATCACCAAGTGATTCTGTGGCTTATTTTCACATGACCTACTGGGGGACTAATTGCTTGATACTTCACACCTTCTCAGTGTTAGACTTTTCTGGATTAGAGGGAGTGTTCCCTAAAGAAAGAATACTTTGTTCAGGGACCAAAGAGAGATGTCATGAAACTGTGAACTGCCATCAAGACACTTGGACTCCTGTAGTGGACAAAAAGACAAGTTGCCATTCTGGCAGGGGTAATTGCCCCTGATTGACAAGAGGTAGCAGGACTGCTCATATGACACAATGCAGGCATGGAGAACCACGTACAGAACCTAAATGATCCAGTGGCTGCCTCTGGTTATTTTTTTACCACCTGTAACTTTGAGTGGACACATGCAGCCTGAGATAAGTATAATTTCTATGAACTAAGATCACTCAGGGGTAAAGGCTTCGGATACACTGCCTACCAACCCACCAAGACCTACAGAGGGTAAGGGAGTTTAGAGTAGGCAGTGGAGGAGAGAGATAATACAAGTTGCTGCTCCGAAATTAAACTGCAGTGACAGGAAATACGGTTCATTCCACTTTTTTCCTTCTTCAGTGTTTCTTCTCAAGAGGAGAAGCCCACAGCAACCATGGAGAAATTAGTCTCCATCATTTATATGGAGAAGTGAGTCTGCAGCATAAGGGATGGACTGTGGCTGCTGTGGGGGTGTGCCCCTCAGATCTTCCTTCATGAAAAAGACATTAATTTTTTTTAAAAGCTGGTATAAGTAATCAACCCTTAGTTGATAGCCACCAAGTCTGCAATTTCAAGATGCACTGTAGCTTTCATGCTAAAATCATACTATCCCAAGGCTGTTCCCACTCACTGACTGAAATTGAAGGCAGTAGAGCTAGTCCATTCTTCCCTAGCATGTTCTCATTCAGAGGCAGTATTTTCCCAGGGGCTACCTAATGGTCTGGCTGAGATAGTCTCACAGTATACCGCAGTCAGGGCTCTTCCTACCCAAACTCCCTTCCTTCCATTCCAATTTTCACAGTTGTGAGATCTGATTCCTCACCTAAAGGCTCTTTTTGCCTGTCTCTGCTTTCTCTCCCATGTTCCTTTTGAGGCATTTCCTCGCAATAAATTTTTTTTTTTTTTTTTTTTTTTGTGAATCTAATTCTGTCTTGCCATGTATCACCTGGATTTCCCAAACAGGTACATCACCTTAAGGAGCAAAAAATGTCTCAAATCTCATAAAAATCTGGCTTGTAGGAAAAGCTTTTGCTTTGTAGTTAAGCTTTTTGGCTATGGAGGAAAAACTTTTAAAAAAGATAACCTCTGTAATTTGAGAATCTATAATTTTTTTTAGCTACTCAAAAACACATATTTTAAATGTGCACAATAAAACATTAAATATACTCCAGCTTATATACGAGAAACATCTGTAAAGATGCTTGGCCTATTCTGTTACAATTCATATTTCCATTAAAACTATTAACGGCCTTTTCTATTTTTACTGTTTTTTTTTTTCTTATGTCATTTTTGTTTTCTCTAAACATTTTTTGACCACTTCACTGGAAAGACTGGGGAATTGATGTTAACTAGAAGAAAGACACATTTGAGGTTTACGTGTTGGGTATTCCATTGGATTTGCTCATTATTTAAGTAATTATTCTGCACATCATCTTTAAATATTATATAATTCACATTAACTCTTCAGTGAAATTGCAAAGACTTTTAGCCTTGTTCCCCAAAAGTCAAAATTTTGAATAATGAATGCTGAATACTAAATTTCTACTCTATATATCAAATTAAGACAGAAATCAAATAAAACTTATAAGGGCTAAGTAGATGTCACATAATCTTTAATAATAGAGGATGATGCAATCTATAACAAATTATAGAATCATTACTAGAAGTTGAATGGATCCAGGACTATAAGAGATTAATTAATTTCACTTGTCAATAACCCCTATATTCAAATATGTTAAATGAGCAGGTGTGTTTTGTATGAAATAATGGGACTAGACAAGAAGAATTTGAGTCTGTTACACTTTTTGATATATTTTGTTTTTCTCTTTCATTTCTAATGAACGTAGGCAGCAATTTCAATTTTTTTCCCCTAAAGAAGGTGCTGATTAAAGCTAACATTATTGCTGAGATAATTTTTAAATACTGAAAGTAAGCATAGCTATAGTTTGCATAGCAGCCTCAGATGCATGGAATACCACCTGCAAAGGAATCTAATTTCTTTAAATAAAGAAGAAATCAAAATAGAAGCATAAATTACAATGTGTCAGGCAGTGCTGTATCTATAATTAGCCCAGGTATTAAACATCTTTCTTAGAAACACAGATTCTTAGGTCATTTATACTAACCATCTGTTTGCTTAGTACTTATTCTAGTTCTTTAGATTTTGCATAATAAAGGATGTTAGTTTTACCTTTCAGAGGATTTGCATTACTTTTGGCTGCAAGGTGAAAAATCATTCAATTAAGAAGCATCTATTGAGTGTGCTTTATGTGCAATATACTAACTAAATATAATAGATTTAAAGGTTAATTTTCTGGTTAATTTTGTTCTGATTTTATAGTTCTGCCTCTAGGATAAGCAAAGATGTCAAAGACTTGGAGTGATATAAAATGGCTAACTTTCCTTGCAGCTTTTTCAAAAACTTGGTAATCACATTTTTTACAATATGAGAGAATTTTAAAGTGAAGACAGGATGAAAGAGGGAAAATTACAGAAGAAAAAGAGCAATGCAAGCCAGGCAAAGATTACCGAATGTCTATTATGTACAAGGCATCAAGCTATGTGTTTTCACAAATGTTACCTCCTTTAATCTTTCCAATAGCAGTTTGATGTCATTATAATTGCTCCATTTTATAGCTATGGACACTTGGATTTAGCACAGTTAAGTGACTTAGGCAGGGGCTGATAAGTGGCCCAAGTGAGATTCAGATATTTCAGATAGTGAAGCTCATTCTTTTTCCATAAACAGAGATAAGATATGACTCCTTATAATGCTCTCCAGTCCCATGATTCTGTAATGAAGTTTGACATACACTTACCAGAAGATGTAATAATGTAGCATCACTTAGCAGCAATAATAATGCTGGGTTAATGGTCTTTCTGCTAAGAGTCAGATAAGACATAAGACTTGCCCTGTACTCTAGCCTGACCAGATTATTACTCTAGCATATGCTAGTCTCTCTATAATGTCACTGGAATGAATGAATCCCAGAACTTTGATTCCTCTGTGCCTTTTTTCATGTGGGTATACTTTTTCTAATGTTTGTTTTCTTATGAAATCTCCCTTTGAAACTATATTTTTCAAAGTCTGGTTAAAATACTCTCTCATCAGGAACGCATTAGGAAGATTCAAGTCAGAATAATCCATTTCTTCCCCTTCCAGTGATTACCACTTCCTGATATCTTTGCTCTTGTAAAATCCCCTCCCGTTGAGTGTGGGCTGGACCTCATGACATGCTTCAGATAAGTAGATCATAACAGAAGTGATGGAATGTCACTTCTGAGACTAGGTTACAAAAACATTATGCCTTCTGTTTTGCTAGCAATGTCCTTGCTTTTTCTCAGAGCTCTGACTCCGAGGGAAGCAAACTGCCCTGCTGTGAGAACTCCTTTGGAGAAAGCAAAAAGGGAATAAACTGATATCTCCATCCATCAGCCAGTGAGAACTTTACAGCTTGTAAAGTTCACATATGTTAGTGAATTGGAAAGTGGCTCCTCCACAGTTAAGCCTTCAGAATAGTGTAGCCCTAGCAGAAATCTTGACTGCAGGCTTTTCAGAGTCCCTGGGGGGCCAGAAGAGCCAGCTTAGCCATGCCTGGATTCCTGAATCACAGAAACTGTGAAATTTATTTATTATGTTGTTGTTGTAAGCCATTAAGTTTTGGGGTACTTTTAAAAATAGCAATAACTAATATAATTTCTATAAAAATCGAATTTGCCTGATACTATTGAGGCCATGCATCAGAGGTAGGGATTTGATTGATATGGACAGAAAGACTCTCTGGACCACACTGAATACCCAGTATGTAGCATACAGCCAGGAAAAATTAATAGTAGCCCTATCCTAGAGACACATACCTAGAACAGAAAGAAATCTATCAGTATGTGTTGTACAGGTATAATAACCTATAGGGTTAGTCAACTATGGCAAGTCATCATGGGATGAATAAAGTAGGAAATTAATCAAATGATCTTGCTAGAGAGAATATATATGAATTTAGACTTGATGAACAAAAAAGAGTCTCCCTTGGTCTGAAGGATATCTGGTAAAGATGATGCATGATAATATTCTGAGTTCGATACGGGAAAATATAGCTCCTTACTCCATAGCTAACCCATACTCTTTCTCTCCACTGAAGATGTACTTACTGTTCTTTGTTTCCTCAGCACCACACACAGTAGCTGAGACAATCAAGACACAGGATAAATGTTTTCTTAAATAAATATATTGGAAAAAATTTTAAATTTGAGGTCTACTGTTTAGATAATCTTGAAAATTTGATTTCCACACCTTTAAGGCCTTATCACACTTGTTCAGTCCATAGTAGATACTGGACAAGTAATTATTGAATGCATAAATGAATGAATACAGGATGCTATGAATGGACATCTGAATTTAGACTCAGATGCTGAAACTGATTTAAATTATCTGAGATAAAGTTTCTCATCTGTAAAACAAGGTAATTAAGCCAGAAGAAATTTAGTATCCTACCCAGATAGTTCCAAAAGCCTATATCCCATACCTTCTACAGTTTGCAAAACCATAGTTACTACAACAGATTGAAAACTCTTTCCTGAGTCATTTATTAACTCTTAAAAGCAAAACACCCAAATTTAGTAGAATTTCTCATCCAGTATATGGGCATATATATGTGTGATGTTTGTGTTTGTATGTGAATGTTTATGTGTGTATATATATATATTTTTAATTAAAGTATCATCCAGTATTTTTGACTATAAAATGGGACTAGCACTGTCTATTCTACAGAGAAGTTTGATGATAAATGGTATCATAAATATAAATCATCTTCTAGCACAATGGCTGGTACTAAGAAAGTGATCATTATGAGCTCAACATCTATACTGAGGGCTAAATGAAAAACAGATCTCTATTTTTATTTATTCATGCTAATGGAACTCTTTAAAAATAAAATAATCACAATAATTTGTGAAACAATCAAAAGCAGGTAAATTTAAAAATTATTATATATATATAGTGAAATACAATCATTGAAATCATGTTGCTGAGAAATATTTATAGTCATAGAAAATGTTTACTGAGTAAAAACAAATCAGCTACAATGGAGTTTGTACAATATGGTAACATTGTATAAAATTTGAATATAAATAATATACATTTGCACATTATATGTAAATAATATGTACATATACAATATATATAATTCTAAATATCAGTGTATTTACATATATACATAAACATACACATGTATACATGTATATACATATATTATAAATATATTCACATAATTTATATGTATATTACAGTACAAGGAAAACATGTACCAAAATAGTACAATGAGTAGTGTAATTATACATGATTTATTTTTTCTATGCATTTTTATAGTTCTGATATTTGTGTATTTTATACATACCACTTTTATACTGAGGAAAAATCAATACAATTTTCTGTGATACTTTCTTTCATTTAATGCTTTTTTTACTGATGCAAAATCGTAGCATGAAACTATCAGTATAAGTTCTGAAGCACGGGAAATAAATAGTGTCTCTAATGTTCTCTCTTTTGTAGCTAAAGAGTCTTATGGATAACCATATTGGAATAAAATTGCAAGTTAAAATTAGATGAAACAAGTCTCAGAGTGACAAGAGCTAGCGTTCCCTGGGTGGAGGACCTAACCTTGCCCAATACAAAGCCTGTTTGGTATAGAAAACATTCATTGTGCTGGGCAGCCCTAAGACTGCCAGGAGGAGTAATGTGATCCGCTCACAATACAGATACACAATGAGGACAGGCTGCCCTTAGACTATGTAAAATGGTTGTCTGTGTCCCTCCACCTCCAAGAATCTTCTCTTGTATCTCTATAACACATAATACCACCACAATTTAAGGAGGGAAGAAAATAACAAGTATGTCTGCTACGGAAGGAAATTATATATTCGTTCATGATATGGTGGTGTCTCTTATCCCATTGAGATGGCTGGGTGTATACTATGTATCTATTTCTCTTCAGATATTATTTCTCTGAGATTCTCATTCTTTATAACTTCTGTCCTAAAGACATTTTTTTCTGTTATCTTCTAAGATGCTGAAGATTTAAATTGATTCTTCTATGTGCTATCAGCCATTATGAATATTGAATGTAAAAGAAAAAAAGCATGTAATCAAATGTTTTATTTATTAAATAAAGTGAAGAAATAAAGTAAGAAACAAAGAAATTTATTTATTTATTTTTTTTGAGACGGAGTCTCACTCTGTCGCTAGGCTGGGGTGCAATGGTGCCGTCTCAGCTCACTGCAACATCCACCTCCCAGGTTCAAGCGATTCGCCTGCCTCAGCCTCCAAAGTAGCTGGGATCAAAGGTGTACACTATTATGTCCATGTAATTTTTGTATTTCTAGTAGAGAGGGGGTTTCACCATATTGGCCAAGATGCTCTCAATCTCCTGACTTCGTGATCTGCCTGTCTTGACCTTTCAAAGTGCTGGAATTACAGGTGTGAGCCACCACGCTTGGCCTAAATATTTTTTTTTTAAAGACATGTAAAAACTTTGGATATGCTAAAATACAATTTTCTATGATACTTTCTTTTGTTTAATGCTTTTTTTACTGATGCAAAACTACATCATGAAACTATCAGTATAAGTTCTGAGGCATGGTACATAAATAGTGTCTTTAATGTTCTCTCTTTTGTAGCTAAAGAGTCTTATGAATATGTAACCATATTGGAATAAAATTGCATTAATGGTAGTAATTAGAATATTTAATAATGATTTTATAACAGCATATACAGGATCTGTTCTGATTTTTAAGGGCCAAATTGCTTTTTAAGTAAGTATCCGCCGGGCGCGGTGGCTCATCCTGTAATCCTAGCACTTTGGGAGGCCAATGCAGGTGGATCATGAGGTCAGGAGTTTGAGACTAGTCTGGCTAACATGGTGAAACCCCGCCTCTACTAGAAATACAAAAAATAGCTCGGTATGGTGGCGTGCACCAGTAATCCAAGCTACTCAGGAGGCTGAGGCAGAATTGCTTGAACACAGGAGGTGGAGGTTGCAATGAGCTGAGACCATGCCATTGTACCCCAACTTGGGTGACAGAGTGAGACTCTGTCTCAAAAAAAAAAAAAAAAAAAAAAAAGGAAGGATCCAGAAGTAACCATCCACTTAATGAATATTCTGGGAAGGCTATTAGTTTGAGCATTGGAAATACTTCAGTGAATAAAGTGAAGCCCATGCCAACATGGGGCTCCCATTCTGGTGGGAGAAGACAGACAATAAAATGATTATAGAAAACTTTCAGTGTCCTGGGCAGCCCAAAGACTGCCAGGCAGAGCAATGTGATGAGACTAGCCCTGTCTGTTGGCTTGCAATGGGAGCCAAGCATATCACATGAGCTGGAAATCGATGCACCATCAAACAAAAATAGGAAATTGGAGTAAAGAGAACTCAACAGTGGATGTTACGGTAGCTGCATTAGTTGAAGAAGATCTGGTTGTGAAGATACAAAGTTGAGACCTGAATGACGTGGGTAAGCCAGTGATGCCAAGATCTCTGAGAGAGGGAAAAGACAAAAACAATATGTGAAAAAATCTTCAATAGGGATTGAATTTGGGGTATTTGAGGGATTGAAAGAAGGATCCTGGAGTTGAACTTAGTTGAGAGGTAATGAGTTGGAGGCAATGAGCGGATGTAACAGGGCCCTGTTTATATAGATGGTTATAGAGACCACAATAAAATTCATGGATATTTTCTTAATAGCAACAGGGATTCACTGGGTGGGAGGAGAGAGGAAATATTTAAAATAAAATAAATTATAATGGTCTTAATTAGGCTTTAGGAAGGCTATCCCATCTGTTTTGCAGAAAAAAAAAATACTACAGGAGGATGAAAACAGACATAAAGCATCCAACTAGGGTGCTGTGCTGTTTGTTATGTCTGAATTTGAAAAGCAGAAGCTAACAGGCACATGACGTTCATTGCCGACCAATGCTATTTTTTAAAATTTTTAGTTGTATTTTCCTTGTTGTATTTTTAGTTGTATTTTCACTGTTGACTAATAGTGTTTATAGAGAATTTTTATACACCCTCGTAGAACAGAATTCCTAACAGAACAGATTAAATTGCGGTATAAAACAGAAAACTCTTAATTCCCATTAATATAGAGCTGGACAAGATAAGGCCAGGCAATTCAAGTGACTTATTCAAAGGAACTGTCTACAACTAGTTACAAGGAGAGTCTTTACTGAAACATGGGACTCCTGACTTTCAGCTTAATGATCTCTTTATGCATGATTCAGTCTTATCTATGACTAGAAATAGCTCATACACACAATATACTAACCTTTTTATTATACTGTGTTTCCACCTGTGCTTTCTGTTAATCATAGATCTTTAAACATCCCCTATAGCTTAGAACATCTCAGAATGAAGCCTTCACGTTACTTTGGCAACTTTTCCTTATGAAGAATGAAAGCAGGGCAAACTCAAAAGACCACTTTTAGAAGAAAAAGGGAGCTCAGCAAGTTTTCTAAATCACTCAACAAACAGAGCCTTTCTCTAAAGCAGTAGCTCATCTGTGATCTTGGGATAGGTGAATGGGTTTCTGGATGCAACAGATTGCTTCACCAGAAAGTGGGCTCCCCTTAACCTCTGCTATCTGGAACCTTAACTCCTTCCAAAAGAATATCACCACACAGTTTTTTTATTCCTTCTTTATATACCACCAGACCATATTTTTGTCTTTAACAAATGACTAATGATCCTACATCATAGGAATTATGCTACCCATTATTAATTGTTCAGCATTAGCAGGAACAAGCAGCAGTCATTTTGTTTGTATGGGGAACACAACTATTTTTAAAAAATATTTAAAATATAGAATACACTATAGCTAATTGAAGTTAGAAGGGATAGGCTGGAAAATGTTAAGACTTTAACACCAGCCTGGGATACATACCAAGGTCTAGGCCCAGGTTTAGATGCCATAATTAGGCCCTCCCTATCCAGATGAACATTATCTGAGAGAAAGAGGAACAGCAGATGTAGCGGTATATCAGCAGGCATCAGAGAGATTTAATGGAGAATGTAGGTATCTTCCAACAAGTGGAAAGAGCTCATGGATGAGTACATGTGTTTAGAAATACAAGATGACTGGATCAATAATATCTACAAAAAAGGAAGTGGAGTTTAGTTACAGCTTGAGGTTTAGAGCTGAATACAGCATCTTTGGAGAAGGTTGAAAAAGGAAGAACAGACCTAGTCATAATATAGGAGCAGATTTATCAGAAGTGAGTTGGTTTGAAAAATAAGACAAAGTTCTGGCTATGTAAATTGGGATGTCAGTCTAAAATGTCAACACTCAGCTTCTTCCACAGAGTTAGGATTGATCCTAGAACTGGAACCACCAAGGTTGAGATTGGAGTCACGCAGAACTCATAGAAGGCTTGACTTTGGCATAAGAGTTTGATCACTTTTCCAAAAACACATGTACTATTACTATATGCAGATATATCTGCTATTATATCATTTTATATTAAACAAGTGATATGACGATTGAAAACAAAATGCTTATCTTTTTTTTTCTAATTGAATTAACTGTTCTCTTTGTAGTCTCAAATTTATTTGGTCTTCTGCAACCATATATGCACTAAAATGTAGTCTGCAGTTAGAAAATATTCATTGATTTGGATTTAAATTTGGTTATTAGGTAAGTCAAGATAAAATAAATTATTTCAAAGGTGCCTATTATAGTTCTGGGATTAGAGAGACAGGAGAACAGCACTTGACTACGTTTTAGCTCTCAGGCTGAGAGAGTGATTTAAATATATCCAGGACTTATTTCTTCATCTTTCAGATGTTATAACGAATAGTAAGATTTCAGGTGTTCTTCCTGCAATCATGTTCTATACAGCTACAAAACTAAAAAGACAAAACTCATTGGTGTTTGTGGTGTTTTCTATATTATAATGATATTTTTAAAATAGTCTCTATCTTCTCTTAATTGGTTTAGCTTCATATGTTCCTCCTTTACAGCCTCTCTGACTATAGGAAAGTAAATACCATTCTCTACACCTTTTAAGAACATTCATGCCTCTGTGGCTTTGCATGTGTGATTCCCTATGTCCACAAGTCTGTCTTCACTTCATCAATCTTAAGTAACAACTGTTCCTTTTTTCACACTCAGTTCCAGCTTTGATTCCATGTGAAAATCTTTTCAGAAATTTACTAGCCCCAGGGTTAAGTCCAATGTCCCGCTTCTGATTTCCTAAAACGTCTTAAGCTTTCCCATGACAGTAAGTTCCATAAACAATTGTTTTCTTGCCCAATCTAGCCAACAAACAGGGAGCACCTCATACAGTACTTTATACATGAAAGATTTGCAATGAACGTATCCTGGATGAATGAACTAATGCTTTGACAGAGGATAACTTACTGCACATTAGTATGTGACTTGGGCAAGATACATAACCTAATGCCTCAGTTTTCTCAACGAAATAAATTTGAGTAGACTACAGCTATCAGTTTTTTTTTTTTTTTTCCAAGAATAAACTCTGACCATAGATGTAAACCATTTAACAAATAGTTGGTGCATTATAAATGCTCAGCAGAATGGTTACTGTGAAATTTGGTCATTGTGTTAAAGTAGCTCAGTAATTTACTGATTTATAGCAATGGGCACAGTTGAAGAGTGTGAGAGAGTATATGTGCGATATTAAACATAAAATATATTTTTTACACCAGAATATGTTGGGGAAAAAAGTCTCTCTCTCTAGAGAAATGTAGTTCAACTGATTTTGCTGTAACCATTTCAAGGCAGGGACTCCCTCCATCTTTATCTATCCAAGGAAGACTTTTGCTTTGCTCTCAGTAATGGAGATAACCAGACAGCAGACCAAGACTTCCTCCAATTGTGGCTGTTTGAAGTAGTGGCCAGCCAGGACAATGGAATCCGGGTTCAAAAGAGAACAGAATAGACCTTGAAGCCCTGACATAGAAAGCTAGCTTAAGAGGTGCCCATGTATTCTAAATGTATTTGATTGTTTTGTTGCACAGAACATCCATGTTTCTAAATACATCTAGAGGTGATATCAGGAACAAACCTGACCTGAAGGAAGGCAGCAATCAGGCCCTCCCATAAGAGTTACAGAGCCTGGAAAAACAGTATACTTGCAGACCCAACCACCATATGGATAAATATTTTAAAATTATAAATCATGCCAACCAAGTGTGTAATAAATACAATGTGTTCAAACCTCCTATCTTGACAAATGTCCCTTTATATAATTCTCTAGAAGGCCAACTTTAAGTTTAGAATTCTCAGATCTCTTAGAAATAAAAGTGGGAACCTGAGGTCAAAGGGTGGGTGGAGCTGAATCCAATTCCCTTCTCTTTCTTTCCACCCCTGGCTTCTCTCTATACCACCGGGAGATACATGCATAGGCACACAGACATGTAGGTTTATTCATTCAATTTATTTACACATCCTTCTCCCAGGGCCTTACAAAGAGCTTCTCTTGCCCTCCTTGACAATGGATATGAGCATGTAGTGGTGAGGAGTCCTACACACGCCACAGAAGGTTGCACACCATCTCTAGAGTCCCTGATAGTCGAGTATTGTCTAAAAGGGTGGAAGGACCTCTGTATGGGCACAACCTGTTGGCTGCAAGACTCCTATCCCATTGACTGAGTCACGGTCAAAAGAGAGCTTTAGCAGGTTCACCCAAAAGATGAGCTCATGCAGGAGCCCCGTTCTCCATATCTCAGGACAATGGAGTCATCACCTACCAGCACTATGATAGAAAAAGCAAATACAATACAGCTTAAGAAGCTCTCAGATTTCTAGCCCACGACTGCACATGAGTGAGTGAAAGAGAAAGAGCCAACAAAAGAATAAAATAAGCATATGTCATAGGGTTACCAGCCATACATAGTTTTGCTGCCCACATTCTCATTTTCTTTTATATTATTTCAATTTGTTATTATCTTGCTTCAGAGTAGAAAAACGCATATGAAAATGGAACCATGATCTTAGAAATTTGTCTGTAATTTTAATTTTATGGAAAAAAATAGCTTTCTTGAGATTGAGGGGTTTTCTTGGGACCTGTGACTTTCAGTGCTAAAACCAGTAAAGTCTCAGGAAAACTGGGATGTGTCTATCACCCTACTTTTATAATTTTAGGAAGGGTTCCAAGAATTATTTTACTAAAAAATCTTATATGCAAAGGGAAGGACACATAAATAGATTTAGAGATACTTGATTTCTAGTCTAAAGCTTACTACTAATTAGCTTTATGAATTTAAGCCTCTCTAGTGGGGTTCCATTTATAAAATGAAGAATTCAGTTTTCTTGAAGACCTAAGATTTAGTATCCCATAAAGCATTGACAGTCCTTACTTAGAAGACAGATATTTTTCATGAGTGGCAAACAATAATCATGAGAATGACATATTTAATTGGGAATGAGCAAAGATTTGAAAATTATATCACTTTCACAAATAATACATGAAAAAACTCCTTCACACAGGAGTGGGTTGCGTAATGTATATGGATAGATTGCAAAATATGGCTGCATGTTTTACTTCAATCTAATTTAATAGTTATATTTTTCAGCTTATAAAATTATATCTCAATATCAAATAGCCAACACTAAAGACAAATCACAGCTTCCTTGCTCATAGCCTCATTTCCTTTTATTATCTTTGAATTTATCTTTATTTTCCTGCTTCAGAGCAGTAAAGCAAATGACAATGAAAATATAACCCTTACGTTTTTTTTCTGTTGTTTTAATTTTATGAAAAAATAAAGTCAGCCATGAGAAAGGGCTGTGGAGAGGGCTGAATGAGGACAAAACACCTGTATGGATTAGCATCCGGATTAGGACTTCTGAACCATTAAGCCCCAAGGACAACAGGTTTCAGTACTTTATATTTTATTCCTAAATTATGGAACTAAGCTGACAGATGGATCTCCTATTTGGCAACTGGAATCAAGACCTTCAGTCACCGCCTTATTCTTATGACTGTAATCTACGCTTCTAGACTGGTCCCTTTTTAGAGTTTTTAGCCTGGACTCGGCCTATAGCATTCTACTTTCTCAGGTTGTTAAGAGGGTATCCCTTAATACACAGATCTGGAAGAGTGCTTATGTGCACTGACTAATTGATTCCTGAAAGTGGCGTCATGCATCTCATCTACATCCTCTGAGGCTCCCAAAGGGAGTTCTCATGACAGCTCAACCTTCAAAAGAAGAAATGCCCAAGGAGCTTTAGAGTACATCTGTCTATTTATAACAATCCCCCCTCCATCCTTGACCTGACTGTTTCTTCTTCTGCATTGGTAGAATTCTTGTTCCCTTCATAGTCTTTTAACTGTGCTTGGCATATGAACTAATTAGTGTAATAGTCACATTGTATTATTATTATTCGATCCTCTGTTAATCTCTGTTATTTGAAGAAGACATCATTTTCTAGAGCAGAGGTCATATCTTTTCATCACTGTGGCATGTAATTTAATATTTAATACATAATATGTGCTCATTGAATGTTCATAAAATCAATGTATGTATAAAATAACAGATTACTAACATGGAGCCTTTGAGGCTTGATTATGGTAAATTAGCTCTGTTTTTGTAGATTTGGGGATTTCAGTGAGGGAAACCTTTCATGCTAAAATAGACTCTAGAATGAATTCCGTAATGCAAGCTTGTGTGTATTTAGTCTTCTGTCCTTAAAACAGTAAGATATTACAGAACATCACAGATGGATATACACTAAGTTTTTTAAATCACAGTGTGATCCAAAGCATGAACTTGTGGCACTAGAGAGAGGGATATTTAGACGGTCAGAAAAAGTGCAACCCAAAATTAATACTCCAACCCAGGCCATTTTTTTTCACCTAGTAGAAGAAAGTCTATGGTAAAACCAAGCTTCTGGTTACTGTACTACAAATAACTTCTGTACTTTTCATAAAGGTACAATATAGACTGGAGAGAAGTGGGCTATTATTAGACTTTATGCTACAGTATACCAGTATACTTTATACTACAAACACGGACAATTTTAAAGGGAAAAGGAGTCACTAATAGTAACATGCCAGGGTAGCAGGTTTAAACCAGGACTTTCTTAGGCAAACCTGCAGGCATGGCTACCCTATAATTGACTATATCTGTCTTTCTACATCAATAGTTCTTCATGGGAGAGTGTAAATAGAGGAAAGGGGGTGGCTTTTTCTCTCAGCAGAGATTTGGCTGTGTCTGGAGACATTTTGTTTGTCACATGTGAAAAGAAATGCTACTGGCATCAAGTCAGTAAAGTCCAGGGATGCCGCTAAACATCCTACAGTGCACAGCTCAGTCCGTTGGGAAAAACAAACAAACAATAAAAACAACCACAAAATGGCTCAAAATGGCAATAACACTGCTATTGAGAAACCTTGTTCTACATCTTTTAAAACCCTCCAAGAGTTTTTAACTACATATTATTGTATTTTCTTGCCTCTTAACTAAGGATTTGGCTTTCTGAAAATTTTCTCTCTCAATCTGTCTTTCTATTTCACACCTGGGTTTGCTTCCCAACTATGCCTCTGGCAAACAGGTGAGCCCTAACACGCAGGGAAAACTTCTGCATTCAGATGTCAAGATATTTTTGGTCAGAAAACGCAACTAAGGAATAGGTGGTCCTTTAAATCTTCAGTGATATTTTAAAATTCTAGATTATATTACTTTTATTAAATATTACTGCAACTATTTATTGTCAATCTAAATAAAATGCTTTGTATAAGAAATAATACTACTGGTAATAATCTTTAGGTCATAAGATGACCTATCTCTCTTTTTTCTACCCAAACTTTCCCACCTCTCTCTCTCTCTCTCTCTCTCTCTCACANCCTCTCTCTCTCTCTCTCTCTCTCTCTCACAGACACACACACACATACACACACACACACACACACACACACACACATACACCCCAACTCCCTCCACAGATAAATACCTAGAAAATGGAAAAGACTAGAAATATAATTCTATTTGTGGTAGAGATACTAACTGGAACACACACCAGTAAACACATTTTTCAACTCTTTTATTTGTAAAGGTGTGTTTAGAGGACAAATTTTATTAGTACATATGGCAGCACAGATCCAAACTTTCTACACTTATTTTATAAATATTACAAACTAATAAATACATTATATAAGGTACAACTTCAATGAGACCAAAGATTTGTGTCTTTTTATTTTTATCATTGCAAAATTTCCAGCACCTAGAAGAGAGCCATACCCGTGGTAGGCACATGACACATACATGTTTGTTAATGCTGTTCTTGATTACCCCAAACCTATTCATCAAACATTCCTTAGATGTCTCTTTAAAATATGTGATAGTTTGGGAATCACTGACTTTGTTAAGCAAGAATGAATCAGATAATAGGAAGTATAGTAAGTTGGCCAGACAATGTGGCTCACGCCTTTAATCCCAGCACTTTGGGAGGCCAAGGCTGGAATATTACTTGAATCTAGGAGAAGTTCAAGACCAGCCTGGCCAACATGGTAAAACCCAATTTCTACCAAAAATCCAAAAATTAGCCTGGGTTGTGGCATGTGCCTGTGGTCCCAGCTACTTGGCAGGCTGAGGCACAAGAGCTTGTACCCAGGAGGCAGAGGCTGCAGTGAGTTGAGCACTGCTCTCCAGCCTGGGGAACAGAGGACTGTTCTGTTCTGTCCTCTGTTTTTTGACTGAACTGTCAAAAAAAATTGCATTAAGTAAGAAGTGTTGTGGGTAAGCATTAAAATTGGGTTTATGAAAATGTTTAGAACATAAATAACAACAGTATAAGGTGGTCTCACTATATTTCTTTTGTTTTTGTTTTTTAAATAGCTTTGGGTGAAGATATAATTACATACTGTAAACTACACTTGTTGAAAGTATAAAAATTCTATGGCTTTTAGGAAATTCCTAGAGCTGTGCCATCATTACCACAGTCTCGTTCTAAAACATTTCCATCACCCCAAAATGTTGTCAGTTGCCTATTTCTAGCTCTACCCCTTTCAGTCCCAGTCTATAATTTTTATGTATTTGTACAAGTTGGCTTTCCAAGCTAAAAAGGAATCATCTTCTAAGGGAAAGAGTTCTCCAAAAGAAAAAGAAAGCAGTGTATAGAACCCCCACTGCTTCTTCTTTCTTTCTTCTTCTTTTTTTTTTTTTTTTTTTTTTTTTTTTTTTTTTTTTTTTTTTTTTTGTTGAGACAGAGTCTTGCTCTGTCACCCAGGCTGGAGTACATTGGCACAACCCTGGTCACTTCAACCTCCACCTCCTGGAGAACCCTCATTTCTGTTCCGTTTACTTTCTGTCTCACGTTCATGTCAATCACAGTAACTCGCCTGAGATTGTCAGAAAAAGGACTGAGGAGAGCTTGTAGAGATAGCTGTAACCAGGTCTGAGACTAAGGGAAAAGAATGTAATAGCTGTTTGTTCAAGGGAATTTTTGAGGAGTGTGTGTGTTTTCAAGATGAAAGGAAGTGAGAAAAAGTGCTATTGTATTAGTCAGTTTTCACACTGCTATAAATAACTTCCCAGGTTTTCACACTGCTGTAAAGAACTTCCCTGAGACTAGGTAATTTATAGAGAAAAGAGGTTTAATTGACTCACAGTTCCACATGAGGCCTTAGGAAACTTACAATCATGGCAGAAGGTGAAAGGGAAGCAAGGCCCTTCACAAGGCAGCAGGAGAGAAAAATGAGCAATAGTATGGAAAATTGCCTTATAAAACCATCAGCTCTCATGAGAACTCACTCACTATCATGATAACAGCATGGGGGAAACCATTACCATGACCGAATCACTTCCCTTCCTCAGCACATGAGGAAGAAAGGTTCCTACCTTGACATCTGGGGATTACAATTTGCGATGCAATTTGGATGGGAGTGCAGGGACAAACCATATCAGGCACTGATCATAGGGAG
Organism: Cebus imitator; assembly: GCF_001604975.1. Classification (NCBI taxonomy): domain Eukaryota; kingdom Metazoa; phylum Chordata; class Mammalia; order Primates; family Cebidae; genus Cebus; species Cebus imitator. The sequence continues at coordinate 7,060,827 of NW_016107373.1, read as the reverse complement.
AAATAAATCAGCAATATTCTTTATCTCTTCTTTTTTTGTAAATATCTATAACCCAAAGTAAATAAATAAATGTGCTAACCCTCTTCATAGAATGACTCAGTGATGTTTTATGTTCACAATGTAATGCAGGTCTAGATTCCCTAATAAAAGGCAAATCCTCAATTTTCAAATCAAGAATAGCTCAGTACTTGAAAAACAATTGCTCGTGATGAAATTTATGGCATTGATAAGAGTCTAATTCAAAAATCTTAACTTGGATAGACAGGATTTTCCTTTAATGAAGAATTGGATAAATGGGCAGTTACTTTAAACCCTTACCTATCAATATTTTGTTCTAAAGTAGTTAAACAAGTTTAAAAAGCTATTTTGGACTCAGTAATACTGCTTCTCTTTGTTAAAATGAACTACTTCAGATGTATTATTGTCACTTAAATATGACCTTGTACTCCAAGATACTGTTCCAGTGAATAATCATGCAAGCAAGCAATATTGGTATTTTTCTAAACTGTTTACCTCTTTCATTCATCAGGCCTGGTCTTCTTGTTCTTATTCCTTTGAATCCTTTTCCCATTATCCTCTCTGAAACCACTATCTTTGGGACATGACAAATGTGCTTTAGTAAGTCCGAACTGGCTAATTACACTAACAGAAAATTGCCCCATCAAATGTCAGTGTGTTCAACTACAGAAGCTCCAGTGAAAACCATAACTCAGTACAATGCCATGGTAATTTATTTTTTGTAAAACTGGAGTTTTCTTTTGTAAAATTGATTAATAAAACACCTCCAGGGCATTGGAACATACTGTTTCATCAGAAATCTTTCTAACAATATTGGTGATTTTCATTAATGCAATTGACTTCAGACCTAGCCATTAGCTGAGTTGTCCCCCTCTAATATTTTAAACCTCACTCATGTTCTTAGCAGGGTCACAGCTCATTCATTCCCTTTGTTTTGTTTCATTTTGTGATGTTTCTGTTTTGCCAATATTAATTTTTGCTAATTCCATCTTGTTTTCATTTTATAAGAATGGCATGTCACCTTGTTACCTCCTGACAAAATCACTTACAAAAGGATGTTTAAATAAAAGAAGAATAAAACTATATGTGTGAAAAGCTGAGGTTTTCTGAAATTTTATATACAGTAGGAACGCCAAGAAAACAAGCACATTTTTCCAAGTGGAACAGACCTAGAAAAATTATAGTCCATCTATTCAATATAATATTATACAGCTATTTCAGCAAAAAAGGAAAAAAAATGTGTATCGTTAAGCTAAAAAAAGGGGTGTGATACATGTGTTTCAAAAATGTAAAAATATTACTACTAATACATAGATACTGACATGAATGTATAAAATAATAATATTTTATGTAGGGTTTTAAAATTTTGTTCCAGACTGATTTTTATTTGATTTTAGAATCACAAAATTACAATCCAGATTTATCAGTGCATTGGGTTGTTATAAATGAATTTCAAAGAACAGATAGTACTAAATACCTTTTCTATGCTTAGAAGTTTTAAATTTTATCAGAAAAAAATTAATTGCCTGGCTGCTACAGTCACAGACAGGCTAAAACTCATCCATAGTCTTTAAAATTCATTTTGATTCATTGGGGAGCCAAACTTTCTTATCATACCTGTTTTTCTCCCTTGTTCAGTTATTTTAAATTAATGTATAATAATTGTACATATTTATAAAGTACATCATACATTTGATACATACTTACAATGGGGATGATTAAATCAGGGTATTTAGAATACCACTTCAAACATTAACAGTCTATATGTGTTGGGAATATTTCAAATCGTCTCTCCTAGTTATTCTGAAATATAAAACAAAATTAAAAATAAAAAAAAAAGAGCTATTAAAAAATTTCCAGCCAGTTGTGGTGGCTCACGCCTGTAGTCCCTGCACTTTGGGAGGCCAAGAGCAGTAGATCACAAAAAAAAAGGAAGAAATATACAGTGAATTTTTATTAACTATGGTAACACTACTATGCTACCAATCACTAGTACTTATTCCTTCTATCTAACTCTGTTTATACTCATTAACCAACCTCTCTTCATTCTCCTCTTTTTTATGTCTTCTCTTTCACTTGATTTTTCTGATTCTATAACTGATAATTTTCAATGCCTGCTCTATAACATTCTTCTGAGGTTGCTGCCTATGAAACCCCAGAGAGTTTAAGCCACCTATTTTCTCTTACTCCCTATTCACTTCCCCCCTCTAATCTATAGCACAGCTGCTATTATAAACAGCAAGTGAAAAACACCAAGACAGGTTGATAGAGGGAGTACAGAAGGAAGAAAAATAACTGACATTTTAGCACCTTTAACTGTGCCCCTTTCCTGCTTTCTGAACAAGAGGCTCTGCATTTTCGTTTTGCTCCAAGCTCCACAAAAAAAGTCTTGCTGTGACTTTGCCCCTTGCAAATTCACAGACTATCCAGCAGTCTCTTTACTTCCTCAGTACTCTGAATTCTCTCACCAATCTCATCATATCTCAACAATCTCATCATAATCACTGAAGGTCAAACTTAAGTCCCAATTTTTCTCTAGTAAGTAGGTACTCAATGATGCATAATAAGTGAATATGCAAGCAGGACACATAAAGAGAATGAAATGCATAGCTTTTAAGGCAGGAAGAATGACAATGACATAGACAAGCGATATGCAGGTCAGCTTATGAGGAGCACAGTAGACATCTAGTTAAAGTTCCTGACAAAAGTTTTAAAGTTTTTCCAGCTTGCTAAGGTTGCAAAGGGATCAGGGATGGAAGAAATCAAGACTTAAAGTCAATGATCACTTATAGGGCATCTGCTTTGTGTATAACTTCCTGTGGAGCAGGTTTTCTCAACCTTGGTACAAGGCTAATGCAAATTTGGACTTTGCTTAAGTAGATATATAAATATGTGTGTGTGTATATATATATATGTGTGTGTAATTATATAAATATATATATTGATTTTATATATATACTCATAATCAGTATATATACTTATATAAGTATATTGATTATATAGATATGTGTAAATATGTATATATACACATATATGTCTATATATGTGTATATATAGACATATATGTATATATAATCAGTATATATACTTATATATACTTACATAAGTATACTTATATAATCAGTACGTATGTAAGTATATATACTGATTATATGAGTATATAAATAATCAGTATATATACTTACATAAGTATACTGATTATATAGATGTGTGTATATATACATATTTACACATATATATAATTACTATACATATTCTTATATATATATAATCAGTGTATTTATATAAGTATATATAGTAATTATATATGAGTATGTATAAAATCAGTATATATACACATCATAATATAATCTATATATATATACTCATATTATACATAATCAGTATATTTATATAAGTATATATACTGATTATATATATATATATACTACACACACAAGCGCGCGCGAACACACACACACACACACACACAGATGCCGAATCTGACCTGAATCTGATCCCAGACTCTGGCCAAGCCATAGATAACAGGAGTTCACAGACACGGGTGTTTTTCCTGTGAGAGGGCGGCTAGGGGACCCCATGGCTTACAGACCCTGAAAAGGGAGTCCAGCTGTGCAGACCCCATATGCCAGAGATGCTTGAATTTATTTTAGAACAGATTTAATAATAAAGATCCCAAGCAAACACTATTTGTGGGTAATTAACATTGCTGACCCCCGAAGTAGAGAGCAATCATGTGCATGGATGATGAAGGGTTGGTTGTAGGATAACATGAATAAACAAGCTATTTAGATAAACTCCTCTACATTCCCCTGTTATCTGCTCTTTGATATTAGCACAAGGTAAGAGGATTAGGCTACCTTCAGCCATAACCGTTACCAAAGATTTTGCAAAACCTTCTGGCCTTCCAGGGTTTGCTTCTTTCCTATAATTTTTCCCACCACTCTTACCAATCTCATATGAATTCTTTGTGGTGGGGGGCAGTCTTGTGCACTGTGGAGCATATGTATTTGGCAGCATCTATGACCTCTAACACCTAGATGCCAGTAGAACACTCCCCTCAGTCATGATAATAAAAAATGACTCCAGACATTACTAAATAATTTTTGGAGAGAAAAAGTTGCCCCAAAGTGAGAATCATTGGTGTGGAGGGCTACTTACTTGATGATGGTATTATTTTCTACCACAGATAATAACCCTCCAACCTACTGTGTTAGGAGGAGGAAAAAGCAGGATGAAAAATTAGATACACTTGCCAGTTATCCTGGCTTTTGTTTCAAAATGCTTAAATGATGGGATGGAGAAAGAATTTGCCATTGGAGAAGAAATAAACTGGTCAACAGTAAGAGAGATAATCTGGAGGCATGGCTTTTTGAGACCCTCTAAACAATCTGAGCAAAGCAAAGAGTGTGGAGGAAGGCCTTGTGGGAAGAGGACTCAAGGACATTTTGTGTCCATACCATAATGGAATGTCCTGCCTTTTTTTTTTTTTACAAGATGTAGAATCTATAGGCAAGAGTTCAATGACTGGCCTTAGTTGCTTCTGGTAAATGGCAGACTGGGAACCTGCAGTCAGGTCATGTAACTTCTAGCCAGACAATCTCTTTCCTGCCAGTGTTCCAAGACACTCGGTCATCTCCCACTCTGGCCTGCACAGACTATTTTCATGGCTGTGATCTAGTAAAAGGTAAATAGAAGACTTATTACCCGAAAAAATGTGAACCAGCTCTGCTGGATGTATCTTGTCTTTAGTTGAGAGAATGCTGACTATTTCAAGCAACGCTTCAGGATATTCTTTCTCTTCTTCATGATGGGGGACTTAATCTTACTAAAAACACATTTCTTCTCTCAAGAGTGTCCTTGAACTAATACAGCAGAAACTCTGACTCCAGTGGGGCTTTCTGATATGCTTTTGAAGAGAGTAAATTTACTAATCAATACAAATTACAATTTCTCAACTGGCAACTCAGCAAGCCCAGCATAGCCCCTGCTGTTTTATTATTCATAGGCTGAACTCTCAGGACTAGATGAGTAGAGAGAAACCACAGAGAGAGATGCTATGTAAACACATCAAACAAAGGAAGAGATTGTTTTAGAGAGACTTGACACAGGAGTATTTACATGACCAGGAATAAAATGTCCATTCTTAAGTGCTACCTTGACTTAAACAACTTTAGATAGATCTATTAAACATTACACTTTAGAGCATGGGCTAATAACCTCTCATAGTGAGGACAGTAATTTTTTTCTCTGTCCCTTACACAAGACCCGTACACAAACACACACACATTTTATACAATTTATACATGTATTAAGATACACAATTATCAATTATATATGCACACACAGACACAAATATAAAGACACACAATTATGTTTTTTGTTTTGTTTTGTTTTGTTTTGTTTTGTTTTGTTTTGTTTTGAGACAGAGTTTCACTCTTGTTACCCAGGCTGGAGTGCAATGGCGCGATCTCGGCTCACCACAACCTCCGCCTCCTGGGTTCAGGCAATTCTCCTGCCTCAGCCTCCTGAGTAGCTGGGATTACAGGCACGCACCACCATGCCCAGCTAATTTTTTGTAGTTTTAGTAGAGACGGGGTTTCACCATGTTGACCAGGATGGTCTCGATCTCTTGACCTCGTGATCCACCCGCCTCGGCCTCCCAAAGTGCTGGGATTATAGGCGTGAGCCACTGCGCCCGGCCAGACACACAATTATGAATTATACATATACATGCACAACACACACACATATATAACGAACAAGAGCAAAACAGAGAAAAACACAGAGACAGAGGCACGCAGGGATGTACTAAGAATTGTACTATCACAAGAGGTTAAATTTTAGTTCTTGCTTCCAGCTGCTATGTAACTTTAAATGAAATGATTACCTGTTCTAGAACTCAGTTTTTTTTTTTTTGTCTGCAAAGTAAGGGATTGGATATAATATTTAAACGTTTTTAGGACTGATATTTCCTCTATATAGAAGACTAAACTATTGCACAGGGATATATTTCATCTTTGAAAGTTTTCTTTCCCTGTAAAAAAGATTGAAAACTCTTCTTCACATTTTTTTTTAAACTCATGTCACTTTTTAATTAAAATGAAAATCTCATTAGATTTTTAAATTTTTAAATAATTTAATGGTGACTGAAACAAGTTAAATCAATGATGATTTTAGAGGAAGGTTCTATTTTGAAGTATATAGATCATCTTCTTTCCAGTTACATAATATCACTAACAGTGTGGAACATGCTTACTCGCTGAAGCTTTGGAAGCTGAAATACTATCTAGGTCATTTTCAAAGTCATAACTCTTAGCCCGCTTTGTTTTCAAATAAAGCCTCTCCAGCTCTCCTTAGCTCTCCCTCACCCTGTAATTCCTTAATCCTTGCAATTTTCTATAGTATACTCTGCTATTTTTCATTTAAACATTAGCTCTTTAATAGCTGGGAGCGCTAGAAGGAGCTAATGTTTATTGACCCCTTGCAGTGTGCCCAGCACTGTATTATGCTGGGTTTTTTATGTACATCATCTTATATAATCCTCACTAGTTCCCTATGAGGGAGGTAGAACCATCATTCTTATGTTATAGATGAGAAAACAAGAGTTCAGAGATGGTGGGGACTTTGCCCTGGGGCATGTCTAACATTTGCCAAGCTTTCATTTGATTCCAGTTTTCTTTTATGGAAATTCTGTGCCAATTTTACTGCTCCTGATACCTCCCTAATTAACAGTCAAGAGGAAGGGCAGTAAATAAATGTTTATCACTGATCTACTAGGTGGTTGATAATATGCAAACATTTTATATGTTGCATCTTATTGAATTCTTGAAACATGAGGTAGAAAACAACTCCTATTTCTTTTTAAATAAAGAGAGGTTAAACAATTTAGCTGAGACCATATATTCAGTATTTAACAAAACAGATATGTGAACATAGGTTGTTTAAATTGTGACTGGCACCTCTGATTTGGGACAGCTTAGGGTATCTCCAGTCATTGAAATAAGTACTGAGCAATTATCAAAATAACTTCATGTTTTTCTAATTTTTCAGTATTAGTTTATGATTTGTAGGTATACTGAAAAATAAACACAAAGAACAAAATGTCTTGTATAAATGAAATGCCCAGAAAACACTTAGTTTTAATAAACACATACATACACATATATGTACATGAATATATGTACAGAGATATAACAAAAAATATGTATACAGATATAACACAAAATGATTATATTTAATTTTATGTTTAATTGTTTTTTTATACCGTAAGTTTTAAATATTGAATAGTTTTTTTTTCTCTCATATGAGTTTATCAGAATTTATTCAGTTCCATTTAATTAGCCTTACAAAGTTTTTCATTTTCCTCTAGGATAATAGTGTTAAATGGAACTCTAGCATACACAGAAGTTTTTTTATGGTGCACATAAAAAAAGAGGTGGGCTTACTTATTAAGCTAAATCAAAGATAAAATTTTACAAATTCAAAAACATTAGGTATTATCTTAGAAGTCTGCCAAAAATCACGAAAAATATAAATTAGGATGCTAAGAACTTACCCACATGCTGGAAAGACTGACTTGAAATAATATGAAAATATTATAGAAGTACTGAACAGTTCAATAGAGATTTTGAACACTCAGAGGAGTGAGTCTACCATAAAAACTACAACATGAGAGGGAACTGAAAGCCCACCAAGCCCAGTGTTCTAAATCATTCAGTGTTTTTCACCTGAACCAACATGCTTGGGCACCAGCATGCACACATTTCTCCTTCTTCTCTTCCTCTTCTCCCTCCCACTCCTCTTTAACCACATAAACATTCTTTTGTGCATGATCTATGTGGTATTTTAGTAATACATTAGGCTAAGATATTTTGAAATATTAAGATATGAGGTTTTTTTTTTTTTTTTTTTTCTTATTTCCTTCCTTCCCCTCCATTCAAACACCCATCTTTGTACTTCACTGACTCCCAGGAGGTACATAGCAACAGCAGGCAGAAATAGCCTGTGTATATTTCTGACTTTTATTTTCCCAAAACTCAATATCTTAAAAACATATTGAGAACTTTCAGAGGAGCCAAAAGAGAAAGGAAGCATATTCTCAGTAGAAGCTGAGTGGTTCAGAATTAGCTGGGGGAAAGAAGACTATACCGATGGGATAGTACCTGAAAAACTAAGCTCTTTTGCAGCAACGCAGAGGAATCGCAAAATAGTTACAGAGTGCATAAGAGTCTAGATATTAGATGTCTGTCTTTGCCAAAGAGTGTTGTATTCTCACTGTAGCACAGAATCTGCACATAGCTACCAGGCCTGAAAGGACAATTAATATAGGAAAAAAAGCAAGTCTCAGAATTACAGATGAATAAACAATGACAGCTGAGTTGGAGGAGGAAGATAACTTGGTTTGACATAAAACCACACAACTCATGACACAAGGCTAGGAGGTGGCTCTAAAAGTGTACAAATTCAGCTTACCTACTATTCCAGCAAGAGAGAAATTCAAAATTAGCTTTTCTATTTAAAAAACTAAAACTTTGATAGTCTTTCTTCTTTTTTTCTTTTATATTATTATGGATACATAATAGTTGCATGTATTTATGGAGTACACATGATTTTATGGTACAGGCATACAATATATAATGAACAAATCAGGGCAACTGGGTATCCATCACCTCAAACATTTATCATTTCTTTTTTCAGGAACTTTCTAATAGTATTCTTTTAGTTATCTTCAAGTTTACAATAAATTATTGTTAACCTATATGAATACAGGTTAACTATATATATATATATATATATATATAAATATAATCACCCTATTTTGCTACCAAATACTAGATATTATTAATTATATCTAAGCGTATCTTTGTACACTTTAACCATCCCCATTTGATCCACCCCTCCCCACTACCCTTTCCAGCTTCTGGTAATCATCATTCCATTTTATATTTTCATTAGTTCAATTAAAAAAAATTCAAGTTCCCATATATGAGTGAGATCATGTAAAATTTGTCCTTCTGTGCCTGGTTTATTTCACTTACCATAGTATCCTCCAGTTTTATTCATGTGGTTGCAAATTACAAGATTTCATCTTATATATTGCAGAGATATCTGCATTCCCATGTTTATTAAAACACTATTCATAGTAGTCAGGATGTGGAATCAACATAAAAGTGTCCATCAATGCATGAACAGATAAAAACTGTAGTACATATACCCAATTGAATATTATTAATACACAGAAAATATAGTCCTCATTCTTAACAAAAAAATATGATATCCCTGAGAAAGGTAAATGTGATATATACAAAACTAAAATACAAATGTGCTATTGCTTATTGAATGAGAATGAGATTTATACTGCTACATATAGTCACAGAAAAATCATCAGTTCAAGAATCATGCTCATCTTTATTATACCTACATTTATATAAGTCCTGTGATTGGATAGAGGATGTTAAAAGGGTAAACAGCATTTGGTAACACGTCTGTCTTCTATTTGGCATTTTACGTATTTAAGCTCACTGACTGTTGTCAAATATATGTACCATATTAGTCAAGAAATTAAGCATTAGACAATAGACAAGTGAATTGATTAATTCAAGATCACGTGGTTCAGTGGTAGGCCTGGATTTCCACCCAGATTTGACTGGGCTCTAAATACTTTGTGTTTCTTTTGCATGCAACTCCAAAGTATCTAAGATCCATACCCTGGGAATATTGTCCAAATTTTTCTTTGGAGTTCCATAATCTCTATTGTCTTATCATCAATCCACCCTCACTATATTTCACCTCTGATCATTTTTTAAGCCACAAATATTAATTTGCATAAAATAGTCACATGTGGATGCATAAAATTGTCACATGTAACAGTAATACTAAGTTGAGGAACATCCAACAGAAGGAAGAAATCCATTGTCCAGGTCCAATTATGTAACATTATTTATTAAAAGAACACGGTGGAATAAGGATTGATACTACAAGGAGGGAGGTAAGTTGGTAAAGAGGGCTTTAAGAATGCTGAGCTGGCAAATTCAATCTCCGTGCCTTTTCCTCTTGCTGACTGCATTTGAATGCATTGACATCACAATCAGCCCTATAACAATACAGTAATGAAAAGGGATTTGCAGTCAATGAGGGCCCAGTAACATGAGGAAAGTTGGCCAACAGCTTGCATATTTTCGGCTCTGAAAATGTTTTATAGCCATCAAGCCTATAAGCAAGCATGAGGTCCAGACAACTGCTGTGAGCTTTGATCAATTAAGGTTTGAAAGCGTATTTTATTTGCTTGGATGCATGGTTCAGAGTGCAATCTATTATTGTTTGTCGCTCATAGGTGCTTTTTCAACATTTTCCTCTGAAGTAGCAGGGGAACTATTCCTTAGAGAAAATAGGCAACACAAGGCATTTGAAAGTCTAGTTATTTTTAGTGAGGTTGAGTAGATATCTCTTGGTGAAACTAAGAAAAGCATCACTTTTACCCTTTTTTCATGAGCAAGAAAAGAAACAAAAAAACGTTTCTGTAGCACCTCTGCTTTTGAAGCTTTCTTCTACTCTATCACATTAGGGTTTAAACCAATCAAACAAACAACTCAAAAATGATTCTCTTCCTAGAAAAGAAAATGGTTAAGGTTTTAAGAAAATTATTTTTATTACAGGATCTGTCAGATTTGAAGAAAAAATGTATCCCATTTTGGGTACACATGTCACAAACCCGTCTGTTACCCAGGCACTGGCAAAGAACTTAGCATGCTGGTAGGCACACAGCACGCACTTAAAACATGTTAGCTGTTAAATGCCAGATGAGAAAGAAAAGGTCACAATAAGCTGTCCTATTACTATACAGGCCAACTGGCATGTGGAATGCTCTGTGCTATCCTCACAATGAGTCCAAATCCTCCATCTCTTTCAACACATACCTTAGGTAGCCTGTCCTAATCCCCCATGCTTTCTTTAATGTGTAACAGAATTAAGGACTTTATATATATTGCTTAGGTGTTGATTATGGTATGAGGAAAAGATGGGAACAGTGAAGTGGCTGCAGAATCATTCCTCTGCATTCATTTTGCTCCGGACTTGTGGAACAGAGGGTGCTGGGGGAAGGATGAAAACACAGAAGGTGCTCTCACCCCCAGAAAGCTAAATAGGATCACGCTGGGGAGACAGCAGAGTGAAATGGTGAAGTTGGCTTAGCACTGTGTCTGCTCCAGGATTTAGAATAAAATTCAAACCCCTACATGGCACAGGAGTGGGCTGTTGTCTATATTCGCGACCTTATTCGTGACCAATTTCCATCTTAGTAAGGTTTAATGACTTATGCTCACACTTCTTTTCGGTTTTTTGAAAGTTCAATGCTTAGGATATTTACCTGTAAAACTTTCCCTTCATCACCCATGGATCTTCACTTAGCTAACCCTTCATGTTTTAGCCCAAATGTCCCCTCAGAAGGAATTTCATGGCCAGCTGTGGTGACTCGTGGCTGTGATCCCTCAACTTTGGGAGGCTGAAGCAGGAGAATTGCTTGAGCCTAGGAGTTTGAGACCAGCCCAGACAACAAAGTGAGAATGATCCCTACAAAAAATTAAAAAAAAATTGCCAGGTGTCATGACATGCATCTGTAGTTCCAACCACTTGGGAGGCTGAGGCAGGAGGATAGCTTGAGCCTCGGTCAAGGCTGAAATGAGCTCTGATTGCGCAACCGCATTTCAGCCTGGGAGACAGAGCGAGACCCTGTCTAAAGAAAAGGCGGGGGCCTTCTTAAGAAGAACCATACTTCCCAACTTTTATTTGTTAGTCACCATCAAGGTATCCTGTCTTATTTTTTGACCATGCTTTTGCCTCTCTGAAGTTACCTTGTACTATTTATTTACTTGGTTTGTTGTTCATGGTCTGCTTCCTCCACTAGAATGAATGCTGTGTGAGGACAGATAACACATCTCTTTTTTACAGGGCTATATCATTAATGTCTAGGAAGATACCTGGCATGTAGTAAGTGTCCAGTAAGTATTTATTGGAATAATAAATAAATGAAGGAATATGGGTAGAAGAGACAACTAAGATTTCCAAAGCTGGGTTTATCAAGGTAGAATGGTAAATAGAGATGTAGGGCAGAAATAAGAATAAGAGGAAAGGTTTTGCCAGCATGCTCTATGTCAAATATCCCCTGAGCACAAAAGCAACAATGTTAAGTAATAAAAGTATCCAACGGAGAAAAGATCAAGGAATTTTAACTCCTAGAATTTCCTGGAGACATAATCTTGATGACAAGTGAAGAATGGTGAGGCCAATGTGTTCTCATAGAGTAGAGGAATGAACACTGATGCTCAGTAATTGATTTGCATATGCCCTATCTCTGTGCATGGTTTGCTGTTTAGAATAGAATCAGCCTGGGAGAAATATGGAAGATCAGGATTACTAGAGGATTTGGACTCAATTTAGGGACTTTACAGCCACTCAATAATCACTAACACTGATACTTTTTCTTAGCTGCTTACTGTTTTCCAGGTATGATGCTAAATCGTTTAGATTCATTATCTTGTTTGATTGCCACAAAACCTCTGTGTCTAGGTGTTATTTGTGCTCCCTTTAACAAAAGAGTTAACTGAGGCTTACAGAGATTATGTCAACTGTCCAAGGTAACAAATGGATTGTAGTATACTTCGAACTCAATAACAGGTCTGTTTCACTCCAAGCCCATGTTCAAAACTATTTAATTATTAAGCGTTTTTCAGCAGGATGCTACTGGCCTTTTGGAAAGGAATTATTTGTTTAGTAAGACCATCCCTCACATAGCATCCCTTGATTCCTACACAAAATGTTTGTGACGCCCCCCAGTACCAATGCTTCACTTCTGTATAGAATCATTGTGCTAGTACATTTAAAAGAAGCTATGGAGAAATGTTTCTACTGCCAGTCTTCCCAATTTTTCAAACTTCCAATAAGAGAGAATCTATTTGTATTCTCCAGGACCACACTGGACCAAAGGAACATTATTAAAATTTTTGGCAGTCTGGATCTCCTGTAAGTAAATAAGAGATTTGGATAGAATAAATAAGAAACCATCTCTTGGTACATTCAATGCATGACACTTTTATGTTTGATGTGGTTACATTTTCAGGAACATATCATCATGTTTATACATATCATCATAATAGGAATCATATACAATGGTCATAAAAAATCAAGATTAAAATCATTTAGTGTCTTACATAGAAAGACAATTTAGATTTTTCCTGCTCCAAGCTGTATAGACCTTTTAACTGAACTCTGATTCCAATATCCGTTCCTCTCCAACTCGCTTCTCTATTCTTACAGATAAATTTTTCTAAGATTCTGCTTTCATATTGTTAGTCCTACTGTGAAACATGCACTAATAACTTACTATTTAAACCCTTCATTTTGTCCCCTTTCTTGGCATTAACGTTCTTCACCATCTAGACTTTACTTAAAGTACTTGCTTTATCTTCTGCTTCTCACCAAGTATCATTAATTTATGATAATTGAATTTCTTTACTATTTCCTAATGACTTTTGTACTTTTCCACCTCCAGACATTTACTTTTTCCATTTCTCCTGCTGAGAATTCTCTTCTGAATACTCTGTGCTTAATAACTACTACCAGGTCTTTCACTAGTCAAATATCTCCTTCTTCATGGGATCCTGCAGCTTTTTTTTCTTCCTCTAAAGGCCCGGAGATTATTTTCTCAGTAATTATTCTTTATGGTAGATTATCAGAATAATATGTGGTGCTTGTGAAAGTATAACTCCTATGTCTGCAACTCCAGAGAGTTTGATTCAATGCATCTGGAATAGGGCACATAAATCTGTATTAAAAGAAAAAAATCACTAGGTGATTACTGATGATCAACCAAGTACAAAAATCACTCAGTTGGCACATCTAATTATTTTACATGAATGGCTTCATTTTGTATCATTAAAATTTCCATGATGGGTGGGTCCATGTCTAATTCATCAAGGTTCTAATTTATCGAAGGCACTTGAATATTTTCTCACAAATGTGTTGTAAATTACCGACAAGATTCTGTTTGATAATTCATGCTGATTTTTTTTCATGATCAAAGAATGCATATATTAGAATATAACTTATTTTAATGATAAATTAAAAATTATTTTTATTGCACTGCACCCAATTTCAGATTGGACTATATAACGTACAGATAACATGCCTCTTTCTCATGTCAAGGAGGTAGGAATAACTGGGCCAGGTGCAGTGGCTTACACCTGTAATCCCAGCACTTTGGAAGTCTGAGGCAGATGGATCACAAGGTCAGGAGATCAAGATCATCCTGGCCAACATGGTGAAACCTCATCTCTACTAAAAATACAATATACATATATATATATATATATATGGGTGTGGTGGTGCACGCCTGTAATTCCAACTACTTGAGAGGCTGAGGCAGGAGAATAGCTTGAACCTGGGGGGCAGAGATTGCAGTGAGCCAAGATCCTGCCACTGCACTTGAGCCTGGTAACAGAGTGAGACTCCATTTCAAAAATAAAAAAAAATACAAAATATGAATAATTATTAAGTGAACTAACTTTCAGGAACTTTAAAATAGAGCTTAATTCTTGTATTGTGCTGGTTTCATGAAATATTTTAACACTTAAAAATATTGTGGGCGTCTTCTTGATAAATACATTTGAAGTCTCAGTTGGAGATGAGTATTCCATATAACTTTGAAAAAGGTGAAAATCCATGTGTGCAAATTGTGTTTATGAGAACAGAAGCAAAGCACCAATAAGTGCTAATGTCCCAAAAGGGGTATATTTTTAACCACATAATAAATACAGATTGTAATTATGAGAGTTAAATGCAAAACTTCTATGTTATCACAATATGAAAAGAATGAAAAGAGGCAAGAGATTTAAAAGAAAGAAAATGAAATAAAGAAGGATTAAGGGAATGGTGAGTTGGATCAAGGGAAGAATAAAAGTAAAAAAAAAGGAAATCATTAAAAGGTCTTCATGGGCAATGTATCCACATCATGAGGACTGGATCTTATAATAATTACAGTTTATTCCAACTGGAGGGGTCTTTAAATAAAATAATGCAAAATAACAGGTACAGTTTTGGGTTTGAAAAGTGCCTTGTGAGTAAGAAGTCTGAAGCTAAGTTTCATTAATTTCACCACATATATGCCTCTTATCATGATTTTTGATGTGATGTTGGTCATTGGCCCCAGAAATTCCTGTATCTGCCTTGGTCTAGCCACTCCTTCACACTGTGACTTCCTAGGAAGTAATAGTCATACAGAGCTCAAACAAAGGGAATTCTTAAAAGGACAAGGACAAAAGGCAATCAGAGTATCTATGACTGGGAGATCTCGTACCTGAGTTACAAAAGTCACTCTGACTAAAAGGAATGGCCCACAGACACAAGGCAAGGAAATAGGAGGGCGAGGGAATGAGTCTGAGGACAATTACGATGCAGGTACAGTCATCTGAACACCAAATGTGTCATTATGGTAACATCAAGCCACTGAGGCATAACTCTTTCTCCAAAAATTATACCAGCAATGGCTTTTGATAATTACCAAAGGAATTATCATTTCAAGATTGACGTGTGAGTTGAAGTGGGTTTCTGAGCACCTGCCAAAGCAGGCAAGAAAAGAACCACTTACTGCCAAGACTTGCTTCCTGTGCTTCAGTCACATCTTATGACTGCGTTGGCTTTTGCACTAATATTCAAGTGAGTTTAATTCCCAGCAACACTACATATAAGGTGTGCAGACACAAACTTGGAATGCTAATATAGAAAATCCGGTACAGATCTTAACAGAGTTTATGGAAAAAGCAAAGCTCATGTACAGAACAGACGGTGGCTAAATGTCAACAGACTTGTGAGTGGCTGTAGATTGTGTACAGAGATTTGGGGCAAACCCAATTCTCTGGAACTTGGTGAAAAATTTAGCATAATGTAGAAAAGGCTTCTGAATGGCAGAAAGGGACTTTACTGCATTTATTCAGTTTACAACACAGAGGAGACCCTTAAGGACTTAATAAGAGTCAATTTATCTGTAATTTAGAGACATGTTTCAGTTAAGTGATAATCAGATTCCCAAGCCACATCATCTAAGAGGAAATGAAAGGCTGAGGTGAAGAGGAGCTGTTATAAGAAGACATAAAAATTACAATAGACAATACAATCATATGAGTATTCCAACAATCTGGTAGAATAATTTAAAATGTTAGAAGCCTACATCTATTCACTGAAGTGCTAAAAGTTCTATGTAACTAATGGCCAAGAGTAATTTGAATAATCAGTGTATAGACGTTGGGTCATAATGTAATACAATATACCCATGTATGTTTGTGTTAAAGCTTAATCACACACACAAACATATATAGATAGAAAGAGAGAAAAGGAAACATGTATCCAACCACAAAGACCCAAGTTGAAAATAAAACTGCAGACATAAATACATATATGAATTTACCAACAGGAATTTTTGAAAATGTAAATATTACCTAAAATTTTTTTCTCTAAGAAAGTTTTCAGTATGATAGCTTCCAAAATATGTAATAAATTCTTCCTATCTTCTCTTCTCTAAGATAGATATAGCTTTTCTCTCATAACTCTCTTTCTGTATTACTTTAAATGATATTATCATATATTGAGTAGTTATAAGGTATTGGGTCCAATATCACCTTCCTTACATTTCTTCTCTTATATCGCACATAAACCCCACAAAACATAAATTGTTAGAGCTTATATTTTATGAGCTCTAATATGAGATGAGAAAATTCCTTCATTTCTTTACTGAGAGCTAATTTAACATCATAATATTGTGGAAAGAGTAGACAGTTTGTAATAAAATCTGGTTTGAGTTTATTTTGCAATTCCTGGCTTTGTAATCCTAACCACTTGCAAAATAGGACTTACAAAATAACAGTAACCTATACAGTGAAAAAAACAAAATATGTTCATGGTCAAATGAACAACACAAAGGTGTTACATTTATTTAATTAATTAATATTCTGCTCGACTTCAAAAAGAATCTGAGATAGGAGAATATGACAAAGGGAGAAAAAAAGGATGGATAAAATGAAAGAAGAAAGAAAATATGTAAAGAGGGAAAAAGGTAGCATGAAGAAGAATAAAATAAAGACAAGCAGCATAAGGAGGAATGGAGGTTAAATTATTGCTACATGTGAGAAGGCCCAAACTCCCTTTCCTTTAATTAACTCTATACTCCATTTTTGACATTCCCTAATAAGGGAGGGTATTTACTCATGGGTCCTGATTCTTTCTTTTGTATGATTATGAAGATTCCCCTCAATAATCAATGTGTAGGAAAATTAAAAGCAGCTGGAGTAAAAAATAAAGGGAGGATGATATGTTAGTAGCGGGAACTGCTGAATGTACAGAATGTTTTTGTGGAAATTGAAGGTGAGAGGTTTAGATATAAGCAGGCTCCAGACCTTCTGTAGGAGTAGCATCAGCAAAGGAGGCGGGGGGCAAAGGGATATTTTTTTTAATGGGCTTGAAATTAGATTCCCTTAATGTGTTTTGAGAAAGAGGTAACATAAGCATTCTAATTTTAACTGCAGGAATATCCTTTAATTTAATGCCATATTTATTGTGAGAATATGAATAAAAGGGAGAGTGATATCAGGGAGATGGTAGAATAGAAAGTCCCAGACTGTTTTTCCCTACGTGGAGACAATGACTCAACAACACATAAACATATTTATTTATGAAAAATTCAAAAACCATTTAAGAGGCTTCTGCAATCCAGATGAGCACAAAACCAGCCACATCAAAGTCACTAGAAAAATTTAAGGCACTAATTCACCACAGTCCTTCCTCTACGTTATCACAGTGGGACTCTGTGGGGGTCCCATTTGGGAGCAAAGTTCCAGCTCCCAAATTCTCCCACACACTTTTTGGTTATGTGGAGATACTGATTTAACAATACATCAGCCTATTCATTTGTGAAAAATCCAAAAAACATTTAAGAAGATTCTGAAATCCAGATGAGAACAAAACCAGCCACATCAAAGTCACTAGGAAAATTTATGGCACTCATTCACCACAGCGGGACTCACAGGAAAGTTCCAGCTCCCAAATTCTCCTTAAGGGAAGAAATGAAAAGATGGAAACATAGGCCCATTATTCAAAATGTTGGGATATCTGCCAAATAAACTTGTTTATTTCTTACTTGCATCTAAGCACTGCCAGAAAGGGCATCAGGTTGGGCATCCTCAATAACAAAGGCAAAAGTTTGAATTCACACTCTCTCATTCACCATAATTCTTCCCACTAGCCCAGCATGGAAACTATGAAAGAAGCCTCCAAACTCCCAAATTCTCTCAGGGAAGATAAACAATTGAAGTATGTGTCCTACATTTTAGCTTTTTGAGGGGGTTGCGCTAGAAACTGGTTTCTACTTCTCTTGTTTTGGAGTGTGTGCAAGACCCAGCATACTCTAGATGGCTGGGGGCTGCTAAGAACAGAAAGAGCTGAGTGGCTTGCTGCTGCTGCAGAGGACACATAGCACAGCAGATATGGAACAATACAGTTTGGTTATCTCTCCCTTACGGGAAAAGAGAAGAGTAAAGTATGTGTTCAATGTTTTGGCTTCTCATGGAAGTGCTCAGGAGCTCATTTATTTCTAACACGCCTTGAAGCACTGATGAAGCTTGACAGATTCTAGATGCCTAGGAGCCAGTGAAGGCAAAAGGGACATAGGTAGCTTGTTGAAGATCTAGAGAAGCTACAGTACTGCAGACAGATACCAAAACTCACAAGAGATTACCAGCCCCTGAATAAAGAAACCAGCTAATCTCTCAACCTGGAATGTACACACATAAGTTAAGACACAACAGATACACAGGAAAAGTTGAGAAGTCCCTAGAATATGTAGTCAGACTGAATGGTGCAAGTCATTCCCTGTACAAAGCTAATTTATAAACACTAGGAGAGATTTTTAAGGACAACATAAAGTTACAAGGCACACAAAGAAATAAAGAAACATTTCCCAATCAAGAAAAAAATTCCCAGAAAATGACCCTAAAAAAAAGAGGCATGTAAACTACATGACAACTCAAAATAACCATCATAAAGATGTGCAATGAGCTCAGAAAAATTATATGTGAAGAAGGCAAGAATATCAACAAAGAGCTAGAAAATATAAGAAAAAATAAAATTTTGTAGGAATACAATCATTGAAATGAAAAGGTTATTTATGAGAGTCCTATAAAGAGAAGAGGGTATGAAAGGAGGAGAAAGCTAATTTGAAAAATTATAATTGCTGAAAACTTCTCAAATATGGGAAACAAAATGAACATCCAGATTCACAAAGTACAATATAGTCTAACTAATATTGATCCAAATAAATGAACATAGAGATACACTATAACAAAAAGTTAATAGTCAAAGATAATGAGAGAATTTTAAATGCAGCAAGTGGAAATCAACTCATCAAATACAAGGGACTCCTCATAAGACTATCAGTGAATTTCTTATCAGATACTCTACAGGAAAGAAAGCAGTGGAATTATATATTTAAAGTACTGAAATAAGAACACAGCCAAGCAAGAATAATTTATCTGTCAAACCATTCTTCAAAAATGAAGGGGAAATAAAATTTTTCCCAGAAAAACAAAAGTTGGGGGAGTTTATTACCATTAGACCTGCTTTACAACAAATGCTAAAGAATGTTTTTTTAAATTGAAATTGATACAGGAGGAGGGTAGGGAAGTACTGAGTAGAAAAAGTCAGGGTGCTTGGTGAGCACTTTGCCTTCAGGCCTGTGCCACAGACCTAAGTGAGAATAGGCACTCCTGTTTTCATGCCCAAATGTTGCATTTTCCAAGACCGCTTTGGTCCACCATGCCGCCATTTTGTGCTATAAAAACCCTGAGACCACACTGGGCACAGACACAAGTGGCTGGACGTCAAGAGGAACACATCAGCAGAAGAACACACGGACAGATGCTGGCAGGTTATCGAAGGTAGAACGACACAGATGCTAAGGGAAATTGGTTGAGGGCGGTCAGACAAGAGCATGGCCGCTGAGCATCCTGACTCCAAGGAAAGACCACCTTCCCACTCCATCCCCCTTTTGGATCCCATCCATTTGCTGAGAGCTACTTCCACAGCCTGTACACATTATCCAAGCCCACATGTGATCCAATTTTTCCAGAACAAAATCCTTGGGATGCAGAAAGGACTGTCCTTTCAATAAGGCAGAGTGTCTAATTGAGCTGATTAACACAAGCTGTTTGCAAACAGCTAAGCTGAAAGAGCACAGGTAACACAGACCCACTGGGACTTTAGGAGCTGTAAACACTCATCCCTAGATTGTGCAATGGGGCTGGAGATTAAGCTCCCCAAGACCTGTCTGTCTGCATGCTTCCCCTAGGGGTGTGAGCTGTGGGGCACCAAAGAGGCAAGCAACTCCTGTTGTACACCCTGCCAGGGGAATAAGGGAAAATCTTCCCAATTTCAAAGTGAAAGAACTCTGGTCAGCAACACATAAGTATATCAAAGTACATAGCTTTCTTGTAATGTAAATATATAGAAGAATACAGAATACTTATACTGCAATGAAGGTATAAAATAATGATTTTGGTATAGGAGTTAAAAAAGAAAAGAATACACATTAATTCTAACTATAAATATGTTAATAAATACATTCAAAGCTGTAATTTGTGACATTAATAAATTGTGAGGGAAAAGTAAAAGTGTAGAGTGCATTTATGTAATTGAAATTCAGTTGTTATCAGCCTAAAATAGCTTGTCATTACTATAAGATCTTTTATCTAAGCCCTACAGTAACCACAGAAAAAATACCTATGGAAGACACACACACACACAAAATGAGAAATGCATCAAGGAATGTCATTACAAAAAAGAGAATCCACAAATTTCAAAGAAAGACAGCAAAAGAAAAAGGAGATGCAAAAAAAAAAAAAAAAAAAAAAAAAAAAAAAAAAAAAAAAAAAACTATAAAATATACAGAAATCAATTGAGAAAATAACAATAGAAAGTCCTTCCCTGTCACTAATTATCTTAAATCTAAATGAATTACCTTTCCAACCAAACAACATAGAGTGGCTAAATGGATTAACAAAAAGAAAGAAAGAAGAAAAGTAAAGGGAAAAATAAGTTCCAATTACATGCTGTCTACAAGAGACTCACTTTAAATTTAGTAACATAGACTGAAAGTGAAGCAATGAAAAAGATATTCCATGCAAACTATAACAAAAAAATCAGAAGTAGTCATAGCAATATCAAACAGGATACTTTAAGTCTGAAATGACACAAGAGACAAAGGACACTGTATATTATAAAAGGACCAGTTCATTAGGAAGATAACAATTATACATATATATATAATCAACATCAGTGCTCCCAAATATATGAAGGAATCATTGACAGAATTAACAGGAGAAATAGACAGCAACACAGTCCTAGTAGGAGACTTCAATATCCCACTTTCAGTAGTAGATAGAATATCCAGAGGGAAGATTAATAGAAAATAAAATTTGAACAACACTGTAGATGAATGGAACTAATAGACATATACAAACATTCCGCCCAACAGCATCAGAATAAATATTCTTCTCAAGGGCACATAGAATATTCTTCAGTATAGATCATATGTTAGTTCACAAAAAAGAATTAATAAATGTAAGATGACTGAAATTACACCAACTATATTATATGATCACAAGAGAATAAAACTAGAAATCAACATAAGGAAAATGGGAAAATCTACAGATAATGGAAATTAAGCAATGAAGTCCTAAAGAAGCAACAGTTTAAAGAAGAAATAAAAATGGAAACTAGAAAACACTTTGAGACAAATAGGAAAATAATATACCAAAACTTGTGGGATACAACAAAAACAGTACCTAAAGAAAAGAGTGATAATGCCTACATTTAAAAGTGAAGAAATATCTCAAATAAACAACTACTTTTATACCTCAAGACACTAGGAAAAGAACAATTTAAGTCCAAAGTGAAAAGGAGAAAAAAAAAAAGATTAGAGCAGAAATACTTACAAGTAGAGCATAGAAAAACAATAGAAAAAAAATCAACAAAAGTAAGACTTAGTTTTTATGAAAAGATCATCAAGATTTTTAGGAACTTCTCTAAAAAAGAGAGAAGACATAGTAAATAAAATCAGAAAATAAAGAAGACACATTACAACTGACATCACAGAAATATAAAGATTAAAAGAGTTTACTATGAATAATTATATGCCAAGAAATGGAATAACATTGAAGGAAGGAATGGATTCCTAGAAACATAAAACTTAGCAAGACTGAAGCATGAAGAAATAGGAAAATCTTAACAGAATTATGACAAGTTAAAAGATTGATTTAGTAATCAGAACCTCCGTATAAAGAAAAGCCCAGAACCAGATAACTTTATTGGTGAATTCTACAAAACATTTAAAAAATAATTAATGCCAATCCTCCTTAAATTCATCCAAAAATTGAAAAAGAGACAACACTTTCAAATTCATTTTATGAGGCCAGCATTATCAAAGTCAGACAAAGACTACAAGATAAAACCATAGTCCAATATCTCTGATGAATCTATGAGAAAAAATTCTCAAAAAATACTAGAAAACCAAATTTGACAGCATATTAAAATGATCACTCACCCTGACCAGGTGGAAGTTTTCTCCTGGAGTACCAAGATAGTTCATCATATGAAAATCAACCAGTGTGATATACCATATAAACCAAGTGAAAGATAAAAATCATAGGAAAATCTAAATAGAGTTGACAAAATTAAACAACTTTTTACAATAAAAATACTCAACACACTAGGAATAGAATATTACCTCAACATTTAAAAAGCCATATATGAAAAGCCCACAGCTAATCTCACACTCAATAGTGTGAGTCAAAAGAATGAAAGCTTCCCCTCTGAGATTACAAACAAGGCAAGTATTCCCAACCTCACCACGTCTAAACACTGTCCTGAGAGTTCTAGCTTGAATAATTAGGAAAGCAACAGTAACAAAAGCATTCAAATAAAAAAAGGGAACATCTAAAATTATCCCTATTCACAAAAAGCATAATTTTATACATAGAAAACATTAAAGATTTTACAAGACAACTATTAGAACTAAATAAACCAATTGAGCAAAGTTACAGGATACAAGATCAACATACAAAAATCAGTTGCTTTTCTATACACTAAAATAAACAATTTTTAAAGAAAATTAAGGAAATAGTCCCATTTATAATAGCATTAAAAAGAATAAAATGTTTAGAAATGAAGTTAACCAAGTAGGTAAAAGACTTGCACACTGAAATATAAAAAATATTGTTGAAAGGAATTAAAGAAGACAGAAATAAATGGAAAGACATGCTGTGTCAATGGAATGAAAGATTCAATACTGTTTAAATGTCAATACTACCCAGAGATATCTACAGAATCAATGCAATTATTATAAAAATGCCAATAATTCTTTTTTTGCAGAAATAGAAAATAAATAATCTTAAAATTTATATGGAACCACAAAGGACCCCAAATAGCCAAAACAATCTTGAAAACAGGTTGAAGATGGAAGCCTCACAATTCCTGACTTTAAAACATATTACAAAGCTACTGTAATTAAAATAGTATGGAACTGGCATAAAGACAGACATATAACAGTGAAACAGAGTAAAGACTCCTGAAAAAACCCATGCATATATAGTTAAGTGGTCTTTGACATGAAACCAAGACTACACAACGGAGAAAGGATTGTGTCTTCATTCAATGATGTTGGAAATACTGAATAGTCATATTACAAAAAGGTAAAACTGGACCTCTAACTTATATCATACATAAAAATTAACTCAAATATATTAAATACTTAAGCCTAAAAATATAAAAATCTTATTAGAAAATGTAAGGAAACCCTTCTTGGCATTTGCTTTGGCAATACTGTTTTGGATACAGCACCAAAAGCAAAGACATCAAAAGCAAAAATAGAAAAATGAGACTATATCAAACTAAACGCTTCTGCAAAGCAAAGGAAATAACAGAGAAAAAGACAACATGTAATATTGGAATAATATTTGCAAACCATATATCTAATAAAGGATTTATATCAAAGATATGTAAGAAACTTCTACAATTCAATATCAAAGAAAAAAAAACACTCAATTTAAAAAGTGGGCAAAGGGCTTGGTTGGACATTTCTCAGAAAAAAAAAAAAAAAAAAAAGACATACAAATGGCCAACAAGTGTGTGTGAAAATTTGCTCAACATCATTAATCATCAGAAACATGAAAATCAAAACTATAAGAAAATATCACTCTGTAGCTGTTACAATAGCCATTATCAAAATAAAAACAACAACAAAAACAACAAAAAATAAGAAGTATTGGTGAAAATGTGGAGAAATTGGAACTCTTTTACATTTTGGGGAGAATGTAAAATAGTGCAGCCACTATCTAAGACAGTCTAGATGTTCCTCAAATAATGAAAACTACCATTTGACCTTCTAATCCCTTTTCTGAATATTTATCAAAAATATTTGAAATCAGGATCTCAAAAAGATATTTATACTCTCATGTTTGTTATAACATTATTCACAATATCCAAGGGGTAGAAATAGTTTACATGTCCACTAACACATGAGTAGACAAAGAAAATATGGTATATACACGCAATATAATATTATTAAGCCTTAAAAAGGAAGAAAATCCTTTCAGCTGCATTGCTACATGTATGAACCTTGAAGACATAACACAAATTGAAATAAGTCAGTCACAGAACTGGAACAAATACTACGGGACCACATATATGAGGTATGTAAAGAAAGTAAATTTACAGAAGCAGAAAGTGTAATAGTGGCTACCAAGGCTGGGGATAAAAAGGTAATGGGAAGGTATTGTTCAATGGATATAGAATTGCAGTCAAAATTAAAAAGTTCTAAAGATCTGCGGTATAACAATGTGCATACAGTTAACAAAAGTGTACTGTACATTTAAACATTTAAGAGGGTAGATTTTATGCTGTATGTTTTTACCATCATTTCAAAAAGAATGTTAATTGAAATATGTACTTTAAAACATAATTTAATATTTGTGTAATAAAATATACTGTAAATACAAGAAGTTGAAACGAGTATTTTTTAAAGATCAGTGTTCTGCATACACAAAAATATCCATATGCACATATACATATTTTGGCTATTTATCACCTTGCTGATGTTTTAAAAAATGTTTTCCAGTCCATCTTCTTAAAATATGGAAGGTGAAATAAACTTAATACATGCATATCTCAGAGACATTACAGGTTTGGTACCAAACTCGTGCAATAAAGGAAATATACTAATAAAGAGAGTCACACAATTTCGTTTTGATTTCCTAGTGCACATAAAAGTTATATTTAGGCTATATAGTAGTCTTTTAAGTGTGCAATGACATTATGCATTAAAAAATAATGTATACAGCTTGGTGAAAAAATACTTTATTGCTTAAAAATGCTAACAACCATCTGAATCTCTAGCAATTGTAATCTTTTTGCTGGTGGAAGGTCTTGCCTCAATGTTGATGGCTGCTGACTAGTCAGGATGGTGTCTGAAGGTTGAAGAGGCTGTAGTTATTTCTAAAAAAACAGGAAAATTAAGTTTTGCACATCAATTGACTCTTTCTTTCATGAAATACTTCTCTGTTGCAGGGCACGTTGTTTGATAATACTCTACCCACAGAAGTTCTGTGACTTTTGGAGTCACTTCTCTCGAGCCTTGCCAATGCTTTGTCAACTAAGTTTCTATAACATTTTAAATATTTTGTTGTCATCTCAACAATGTTCACAGCATTTTGACCACGAACAGATTCTATCTCAAGAAACCACTTTCTTTGCTGATCCATGAAATGTAACTCCTCATTCATTAAAATTTTTTCTTGAGATTTCAGCAACTCAGCCACCTTTTTGGGCCCCACTTCCAACTCTGATTCTCTTTTTGTTTCCATCACAGCTATAGTTACTTACTCTACTGAAGTCTTGAAGCCCTCAAAGTCATCCATGAGAGCTGGAAACAACAACTTCCAAATTCCTGTTAGTGTTAACATTTGATCTCCTCTTACAAACATTAAACAAATGTTTTAAATGCCATCCAGCATGGTGACTCCTTTCTAGAAGATTTCCAATTTACTTTGCCAAGATCCATCAGAGAAATCACTATGGCAGCTACAGCCTTATGAAAGGTATGTCTCAAAATTACTTTTTAATTCATGGGGTGAAGAATGGGTGTTGTTTCAGCAGGCAAAAGAAATAATCTCTTTGTACATCTCTGTAAGAGTCTTGGGTGACCAGATGCATTGCTAATGAATGGCGATTTTTTTAAATAAATGTTTTTTTTTTTTTTTTTTTTTTTTTCTGATCAGTAGGTCTCAACAGTAGGCTTAAAATGTTAAAATGTTTGGTAAACCATGCTGTAAGCAGAAGTGTTGTCATCCTGACTTTATTGTCTCACATATGGATCACAGGCAGAGTAGATTTAGCACAATTCCTTAGGGCTATAGGAGTTTTAGACTGGTAATTGAACATTGGCTTCAACTTTAAGTCATCAGTTGTGTTAGCCCTTAACAAGACAGTCAGCTTGTTCCTTGAAGCTTTGAAGATTTGAACTCAGGTATGAACTTCTCTCTGGCTATTAAAGTCCCATATGGCATCTTCTTTCAGTAGAAAGCTGTTTGTCAACACTGAAAATTTGCTGTTTGGTGCAGCCACTTTCTTCAGTTGTCTTACCTACATCATCTAGATAACTTGCCACAGCTTCTATATCAACACTTGCTGTTTCATCTTGCACTCCTTTGTTACGAACATGGTTTCTTTCCTTAAACCTCATGAACTCACTTCTGCTAGCTTCAAACTTTTCTTTTGAAGCTTCCTCACCTTTCTCATCATATAATTAAAGAGGGCAGGGTATTGCTCTGGATTAAGCTTTGGCTTAAGGGAATGTTGTGGCTGGTTTGATCTTCTGTCCAGACCAATAGAACTTTCTCCATATCAGCAATAAAGTTGTTTTGCTTTCTTATTATTTGTGTGTTCATTGAAGTAGTACTTGTAATTTTCTTCAATAATATTTTTTTCCATTCACAGCTTGGCTGTTTGGCACAAGAGGCCTGGCTTTTGGCCTAATTCAGCTTTGACTTGCCTTCTTCACTAAACTTAATCATTTCCGGTTTCTGATTTAAAGTGAGAGACATGTGAGTCTTCCTTTCATCTGAACATTTAGAGGTCATTGGAGGGTTATTAACTGTCTTAATTTTAATATTGTTGTAATTCAGAGGATAAGGAGGCCCATGAAGGAGAAGAAAGATGGGAGAATGGATGGTCAGTGGAGCAGACAGAACACACACAACAATTGTCAATTAAGTTTAGCATCTTATATGAGTGCAGCTTATGGGGTCCCCAAAACAATTACAATAGCAACATCTAAGATCACTGATGAGAGATCACCATAACAGATTTAATAATAATGAAAAAGAGTAACAAAAATGTAACCTAGAAACACAGAGTGAGCACGTGCTGTTGGAAAAGTAGTGCCAATAGACTTGCCATATGCAGGGCACAAACCTTGGATTTGTAAAAATTGCAAAATATGCAAAGAAAAATAAAGCAAAGCATAACAAAATTAACTGTTGTAGTTGATAATGTCTGATGAGTGCAGAAAATCTTCTGGTTCTAGACACTATAGTTGCGTTAATATTGTCTATGCAATAAATCAATTCATTGGTTTACTGTGTGTGTGTGTGTGTGTGTGTGTGTGTATTTATATATATATACATAGACACACACACACACATAGTAAACCGATGAATTGATTTATTGCATAGACAATATTAATAATTAATTCATAGTAAACTGATGAATTGTATATATATATATATGTGTGTGTGTATATATATATATATACACACACTCTGTTTCCAATATCTTTACAAAATGAAGCTTGTATGTGTTGCTTCAGATCACTATCTTCATAAATATTTGGTCAGAAATGTGTCTCCATTTCTCTATTTGAAGCTATTATTTGGGTCATCACAGTCCTATCTATGCCAATATTTATTGGATGACCCTACTCTTTATTTGATTAAAATAACAAACCCTAACAGACATTAGTCTTCCTTTCTCTGCTGAGTGAAGTGTTCTCACAGCATGGCATAAATGTACTAAGTTAGAAAGGTGAGGGGATTTTAATTTATATGATTGACAGAATCTGTTAAAATTGGCTTTAATTGGCAGTTTTCAAAAATTACATTAATAATTGGAAGTAAACACCTGCTATGCAGGAAGAACTACATTCCCTCTTAATCTGAAAATTTGAAATTATCTATTTTAATGGATTCTAGGGCATTTTGGATATTTGTCAGGAAATGTTTTGGTCGTCACAATTAATGTTGGGTACATAGGTGTTCAACCTGACACTCAAACTAATGAAGAAAATCTGCTTACAGTAATTTAAACCTGAAATTGAATTCTGTTTTACATATAAACTAAAATATTTGTGCAAGTTTTAAATATGTGTGAACTTTTCCAGGAATGAAACTATGATATAAATAAAGAGAAAATCATATTTTGTTCAGATCTTTACCAATAGCTGGTCTTCATTTCAGAAAATGACATGACAGATGGTCACTTCACTCATTTAAGTCCCTATTACCATGGACTTCATTTGCAATTGTCTTATCCACAGCAACTCTACATCTAGGTGAAGACATCTGAGTGCTCTATTATGTTTTCTTCTGCAGAAGAGTTTATCCATTTACATATCAATATGCATTTTTAGAAATTGCTTTCCTTTTATTTCTCCTTTTATTACACTTAGCTACATTTATTTCCAATTAATATCATATGTGTGAGGTAAATAGCATGCATTGTATCTTAAGATCACAAATAAGGAAGGTTTACAAAACACTTGTTATATAAAGGAAGTTTAGGTCTCAAGAATCCCATAACCCTAAAGTCCTCATTGTTTCCTAGCTGTCCTAAGACCTGAAATTTGTTCAAATTTACTTTATTTTCTTAGTCAAGGAACTTACTATCAAATCAACATTGCTTCTAGCTATAGTGTAAATTATTGCCTAGGTTGAATTAAACGGGTTTGGGCTATATTTCTGAGCCTAGTTTGTTACTTCAAATTGCAGTTCTTATAATTGCATTCTTTATTACCATCCCAAGTCTCTTCCCATGGGTCCGGCTTGGTTTCTGCCATTCCCATGCTCACCTCACTCCTCATCAAATTTCTCAGCACTATGGAGAAATAATTCCTTAAATTATGCAATCTATTTTTCTGATAATATTTTGGTATTTCTTAATTTGGTATTCTTTATTATTGGGCAGACTTAATACATAATCATATATGCCTAAAACAAAATGGAATACAGGTTTTGTAGAGAAGTCAACATCTTTAACCATTTTAGCATCTCTTTTTCACAGTCATAAGTGTCCAAATTTGAAAGTTAAATGTTAGTATTGACCTACTTAGTTGACTAAGTGAAGAGTGTAATTTACTGAGGAAGCAAGATACTTTTTGAAATGAAGAGTCTGACCCTATATTTAACATTTGACCGCTAAAAGCTTCCAAATTTCTACCTCTCCCTTGTTCCTTTATACTCTACATCTGAAAAAGTCAGAAATAAAACCTGTGAATTCCCTTCCTCAGCACCATCAGGAAGTTCTAACCACGTGAATTGGGTTGGACAGTATCCTACTCAAAATTCACATCTATTTAGAACCTCAGAATGTGACCTTATTTCTACATATGGACATTGAGGATGTAATTAGCTAAATTAAAATGAGGTCATATAAGATTAGGGTGGGCTTTTAATACAGTATGACTGGTGTCTTTATAAGTAGAGGAGAGGACACACAGGAGCACTCAGGAAAGACAGCCATATGATGATGGAGCCAGAGATTGGAGTGATGAAGGTACTAGCCAAGAAATGACCAAGATTGCTGGCAACCACCAAAAGAAACCAGGAGAGAAGAATGGGACATATGGTCTCTCAGAGCCTCTATAAGGAACCAATGCCACTGACACTATGATTGCAGACTTCTAGACTCCGCACTTATGAGATAAAGTGTTTCTGTTGTTTTAAGCCACCTGGTTTGTGGTAATTTTTACAGCATCCTAAAACCACAATATACTATGCAGTCATGCAATACTTTGGTGGTGCGTGGGAAAACCTACCCTAGCCCCATGACCTAACACAATAAAGTCTGAAGCCAGAAAGAGCCCTCTTTGTTCTCTCAGGCCATTTTTAGAACTGCTCATGAGCCTGCAATTCTATCTCTAGAAAGCCTCACTAGGTGAGTAAAAATTTTATTATTTTCTATTAGTGCAGGTGTGACTTCCTCAGTCTTGACATCTGAATCAATTTTGGGGTGTAAGTCCACCCCACTTCCATGGGGAAGACTACATTTCCTGTCTTTTAAGTCAGGATCTGCCACTGAATAGCTACATACATTTAGAAAAGCAGGGAATATTTTTGGATATTATTTGTACATCTATAAATGAGTCAACTGGGCCATAATTAGGGTCATTAAATAGAGATTGAATGTCATTGTTCCCCCCTCCAGGGTCCCTGGTCAATATCTTTATTAAATCACTGCACTCTTTCCCATTAAGACTTAGTGAAATAAACAAGGCACAGAAAGACACACATCAGATGTTCTCACTTATTTGTAGGATCTAAAATTCAAAACAACTGAACTCATGAACATAGAAAGTAGGATGGTTACCAGAAGCTGAGAATGGTAGTGGGGGGTTGGGTGAGAGGTGGAGATGGTTAATGGTTACAACAAAAATATAAAGAATGAATAAGACTTACCATTTGATAGTACAATAGGGTGATTACAGTCAATAATAATTTATCTTTTAAAATAATTTAATTCAGCTGGATTATTTGTAAATTAGAGGATAAATGTTTGAGGGGATGGATGTCCCATTCTTCATGATGTTATTGATGAAGACTGTTCATACTTATTTCACATTGCATGCCTATCTCAAAACATTCATGTACCCTATAAATATATACGCCTACTATGTACCCACAGAAACTAAAAAAAATTTAAAGAAGACTGAATGGATCCTCTTTTCTTTGTCAACTGACTGCTCTAGGAAACTACCCTCAGTAGCTTTTCCATCCCTGGAACACTA
Source organism: Cebus imitator (assembly GCF_001604975.1). Lineage (NCBI taxonomy): Eukaryota > Metazoa > Chordata > Mammalia > Primates > Cebidae > Cebus > Cebus imitator. The sequence continues at coordinate 7,029,656 of NW_016107373.1, read as the reverse complement.
GGAAATGTTCTAGTGTTCAACCTAGGCAATAATTTATACGATAGCTAGAAGCAATGCTGATTTGATGATAAGTTCCTTGACTAGGAAAATAGAGTAAATTTGAACAAATTTCAGGTCTTAGGACAGCTAGGAAACAATGAGGACTTTAGGGATACAGGATTCTTGAGACCTAAACTTCCTTTATATAGCAAGTATTTTGTAAACCTTCCTCATTTGCGATCTTAAGATACAATGTATGCTATTTACCTCGCCCATACAATAATAATTGGAAATAAACGTAGCTATCTAAGTATAATAAAAGGAGAAAAAAACATCGCTAGCAGTGTTTCACACAACCTCTGGCTATTTTTTTCCGATTTAATAGATTTTTCCCAAAACCCGATAGATCAATTTTTGCCTTTTCCTACTGCTGCCTCCTTAGTGTTTATGACCCGTTGCCCAGGTTAGTACCTCTTGGTATGTTTTTGTTTTTTTCTCCCTCCAAGCTGCTAAATAGAAATGTACATTTCTCAGGACAGAAAAATTCAACATTTTGTGATAATTCAGTAATCCTTTATTTAACCTGGCTTCTTCCACATGTTTCTTGGTGTTTCGGGGTGAAGTACTGGAGAATGCACAGGGACTGTCAAGCTATGTTATTCAATTCTCCAGACAGTGCACTTTGTTGGTGGTTATTATTCACTGTACGTGGTTTATGTTTTATGCAAAACTGTACTGTTGAGTGTGCTAGCCAATAAATGCAAAGTCCATTACATATGTAGCATCTTCAGATGTGAAAAACTGAAGTTTAAAAGGAAAAAATATCTGAAAGAAAAAGAATGAGCAGAGATGAGAGCTGAGCTGATTCTGTTTAGCAACGAGGTCTTCATAGCTGAGCTAAATACAGTCTTCTCACCCCTGCAATCTGCTTCTGCGTTAGACGATAATGAGAGGAGTTTCTCTATGTGACCTTTTTGTGCTTTCCTTCCTATTATATGTTTAAGTAAAAATATGAAATTGAGTAGGTATAAGGGACTAAAATAAAGAAAAAAAATTAGAATCTGGTATATTGAACAACAACAAGAAACAGAACAAGAAGTCTTGGGTTCTCTTATGTTTTCTTTCAGCTCAACAGCCTCAGGCCAGTCACTAAACCTCTCTGAGCCATAAATTTCTCTTCTGCAACCGGAAGGTGGTAGATCAGAAAGCACTCGAAGACCTGGAATAGCTCCCTGAATTTCTTTGATTCAGTTGGTATATATTGGGATCATTGAGAAAGAGTATGTAATAAAAGTAAACCTTCCATTCAAAACTGACCTTTATTGTGGAACATGAAATAATGTTAGAGCTGCAAATAAAATGATGAAGTGTGAATAGTTTTTGTCGCATATTCTAAACTAAAAGAAATTCAGTATCACAGCAGCCCCATTCAAGCTTCTACGTCTTATGTGTGTGGTTAAAAATGGGTATTTAAAAGAAAATGATATTGCCATTTTCTACATATGCATTGGTCATTTAGCAAACATCTTTGCAGTCACTAATTTTTGCATGTAAGAATCCTAACACTGAGTAACTTTTTTTCATTGGTAGGGAAAGTAGAATCATATCTGAGACTTTGCACAATACATGTATGAGTATATGGAGCAATAATATTTGTCCTCAATTCACAGCTGTCTTTCAGAGAATCCAGTGTCTGGGAGGAATGTTTCACTTCATGTACTCTACAGGCCTACAGGTTTGTTTTTTCCTGATGAGGAGGTGAGGGCTGGAGAGTACATACACCACCAAATTTAATCAAGTACACTGAGTCTATAATCCTCATCTTTCTTTTTTATTTTATCTCTTCTTTCAGCTATCCTTTTCATCTCTATTACAAATTAACACAACATCCTCTTAGACAGTCTGCTGTCTTCCTTGTTTTCTTCATCCACACTGGAAATCAGTACACCAAGGGTGAGCTTCTTAATACACAAATCTGATCATTTATTCTCTCTATTTAAATCCCTTTAATGGTTCTTTTTGTCCTGAAAACAATGGGAACATTTTTAGGATGTAAAGTCTACTTTCTGGTCCTTGTCAACATCTCTAAGATTAACTTTACCATTCATTGCTTGCCTTCTACCAGCAATACCAACTATTTCCAATCGCCTAGACATACCACACAGCCTTATACTTCATGAATTGACAACTGTTGTTCATTCAGTGTTCACCTAAAACCTTTCTTCCCATTGCCCACCAGTCATCAGTTAAATCCCTAAACTGTTATAAAAGTCTAGATTCTAGTTTAGAATCTTAAGGGCAAGCTGCTTTTTTGCCTAACTATGTCTGTATCATGAAATGCTTTCAGCAATTCCTTTTTCACAGGTAAGGTAATGATGACTGTATCTATTTACATGTTATATACTAAATTTCAAGCTGCAGAAGGAATGGAACCTTTATCCAAGTCCATTCTAACTTTTAATGACAAAGTAACTAAAACCAATCTCTCAGGATTCCCAAACCAGTGGTCTTTCTACTTTGCCATAATATAAATGTAAACATCTTAGTCACACATTAAACAAATTTCTTGTAATTTCAAGCATGTTTTTTATATGCATACTTTAGATTGTATTTTTATATTTTTCAAATCCAAATTAAGAGTGTAAAATCACCTCCCTTTTTTTTTTTTTTTTTTTTTTGAGACGGAGTCTCACTCTGTCGCCAGGCTGGAGTGCAGTGGTGCGATCTCAGCTCACTGCAACATTCATCTCCCAAGTTCAAGCGATTCTTCCGCCTCAGCCTCCTGAGTAGCTGGGACTACAGGCGCATGCCACTACAACCAGCTAATTTTTGCATTTTTAGTAGAGATGGGATTTCACCATGTTGGCCAGGACGGTCTCAATCTCTTGACCTTGTGAGCCGCCTACCTCAGCCTCCCAAAGTGTTGAGATTACAGGTGTGAGACACTGCGCCTGGCCCACTTCTCTTAATTAGGAAAAGCTTTACCTGACAATGGCTGTATATAAGCAACTAAAACAGAATTAATAATCTCTAATGACAGTGGATGTGAGCTTAAAGCATAGGAATGGATTTTTATACCAAGGATTCTACAGGGAATCACAAAATCAGACATAAAACCAGTTCCCATGAATCTAGGCTTTTGCCTTCCGCCTCACAATACCCTACGTGTCTAGCACAATTAGATTTGTCCCTTGGCTATGAAAGAAGACTGACTGAGAAACATGAGTGTGAGAGTCAGGCCGCATTCTTGCTTCATGTTGCTGGGAGGTTTCTGAGCTTAGACAGAGGAGATGTTTTATTCTGCTCACTGTAATGCACATTCCACTTTCTAAAACCATATTGTAGAAGACAATCTTGATGAATTTGCCTATTATTATGTTGTTTAAACTTTCTGCTAAAGAAGAAAGCAGTACAGAGTGGAAAAGAGCATTGCGTTTGAGCCTCAACTCCACCGTTTTCTAAATGAGAAATGTTGGAATGTTTTCCTATTTGTAAAATGGGATAAACATACTCTGTATATCACAGAACACTTGGAATGTGCTTAGCATCGTATATAGCTTGTAAAATCTTAACAGGGACTATTTTTAGCAATTTTCTTAATAATCAGGTAACAATAATATAAACTTTCTTTGGGAAGATCTACCTGTTAAAACTCATACTAAAATTTATCTATACATCCATGATTTATTATTATTTTTATTCAAATTAAAAAATAATGGGATGATTTTAAGTTCACTAGAAGGCATTTTGTAGACATTTACTTACACATTTGTTTTGTGGCATCATATTGTGACTATAGGAGCTTTATGTTGTATTTTAGAATCTACCAAGTTTTGCCAGGGTCGTGTTAGTTAGCCAGCTAACAAGAATCAAATCTGTTTCTTCATTTGTAAAATGAGTTGGAAAAGATGATTACTAGGTCAATTTCAGCTGAATGATTATCTTGATTCATTCATATTTATGCTGCAATATTTATTTAACCTCAAAAACCTTTTTTTAAAAAAAAAATCTGAAATTTCATTAAAAAAGAGTTAAGAAGAAAACAGTTTAGGAAATATTGAGGTATATAATTATGTGCTGCTATTTTAAGTTCAAATGATTGTATCAATGCCATTCTAGCAACAGGGGAATCTCTTTGACCTAACTGTATTTGCTTACTTATCCAGCTATGAAAATAATTTTTTGGTTTATACTCATTTTCTTGACGGTAATTTAGATTACAGCATAAGTTTGGAAGGCCTAAAGTAACTAGTAGGTTCTATAAAGTGACATTGCTTTAGAGTTCACCAGCTTTATTCACAATAATTCTAAGCATAAAAGATTTAATTTCTGACTAGCAAAACTAATTTCTTCTGCTAATTGAATGCTACATACGCAGAAAATCTACTAAGGTGCCAAGTTGTTCCAACAATGACCTGGCTGCTGGATGACATGCTGAGCATGAATAACATACAAGTGTTATCTCTTGATAATAGCTCACTTCTTCCCTGGAAATACTGCACAGGGAACACGTAAGAATGTGTTTCCTTAAGAGATACTGTTTTCCAACAATAGCTTTGGTATTTGGTCCTTATCTCAACAGAGTGAGTTAAAAGTAATTTATTATAAACCCTCTACATTACCGAAACTCACAAATTAAAACAATGCTTCAAAATAGTAAACAATTTCGTGGAATCAGAAAATCATTTAATTTGTTTTTAAAAATCTGCCTGTATGTGCATGTGTATGTATAGAGAACTTTTGGTAGACAAGACATTTTGTTTTCTGCATTTCAGTATATCAAAAGTCATCTGCATATTCAAATGTAAGCTCATTTATTCAAGAATAAAGAGTAACTGGGAAAGAGTTGGGTGCTATTCTGTTTGGTCAGTGTGTTCCACCCTTGAACAAAAAGTTGGAAACACATTCTATAGTCATGAACGTTTTAATATCCTGCAATCACTATAAGGTATGTTTTTTGGCCTTAGATTAATTTAGTGATGGAGAAAGTTATAAAACTTGGGTAAGAATTTGCTTCCATGAATATACCTAAACTAGTCTTTAGTTCATTTTGTCCCCCATTAGTAATTCCACCTGAATTAAAAACCATATGAGGAATAAAGTTATTTTCTGTAGCAGCCTGTGGTAGAAGGAAAATTTCCAGATGTGGCAATGAACACTATTCTCAGAATCCTGTCCCAATAAATTAGTGTGGTAACTTCAGCATTCACTGAGAGATACAAAGTCAATCTTAATGTGTCCTAAATGGCTTTTCATTTGACAATTTCTGAGTCTCCAGCGTGGCTCTCTGAAGATGAGCCAGCCTGATTCACAGAAGCCAGGCTCTGCCAAAAAGTCAGGCTGATTGCTTTTGTCAGACCAAAAGATCCACAACTAGTGGCACATACACTTGGCTGATAGTCTTACAACAAGTTATATAAGGCTTTGGACTCTTGTAGGGTAAGTACAACCCATATTCCTTTATAATTATATCATAACAGAAAAAACACTGAATTGAAGACCTAAGACCTAATTGAGCCTTAATATCAGTAAATCATGAGTCTGGATAAATGACTACCACATTTGAATTTAGATCTTAACTTCAAGTCTAGCGTTTTCCTATTTTAAAATAAACCCTTTAAGGTCATTTATTACTAGCAAACCCAACAAGTTTCTGAGGTCATAGTAAGCTGAGAGGAATAAATAATAATAATTATGTAAGTATAATATGAATAGATAATGTTTAATCAGCATTTGCCAGAATCTAAAGATTATAATAAGTAACTAAGATCATATAATATTGAGAATAATACTGTAGTATTAATAATATTTCCTTCTTTTGGAGATAAGATAAATAAACATTTTAAGTAAGGTACTCAAGGCCACATGGCTAATAACTGCCATTGCTAATATTTTAACCAACATATATTGATCTATACAGTCCATGCTCTTAATCACTATGTTACACTGTATTTAATTCTAATTAAAGTAACTATAGTGAAAGTTTACTATAGTATTGTACTAGTCCATTCTAATGCTACTATAAGAAATACCCAAGACTCAGTAATTTATAAAGTAAAGATGTTTAGTGGATTCACAATTCCACATGCCTGGGGAGGACTTACTATCACGGCAGAAGGCAAAAGAGAAGCATAGACACATCTTACAAGGAGGCAGGCAAGAGAGTGTATTCAGGGGAACTGCCCTTTTAAAAACTTTTTAAGATCTTTTTAAGATCTTAAGCCTTATTCAGTATCACAGAAAGAGTATGGGGAAAACCTGCCCACACTGATTCAATTACCTCCCACAGAGTTCCTCCCAGGACATATGGGGATTATGGGAGCTGCAATTCAAGATGAGATTTGGGTGGGGACACAAACCATATCAAGTGTATTCTTTCAAAGTATTCTATAACATTTTGAGTCACTGTATACCATCAAACTTACTGTCATAAAATTTATATTTTCCAAATTACCTTGTCCCTTATATTCCAGAAAGTTCAAGTCACTGAGCAAAAATTTTTTTCTTCTCCATTTACCTTCAAAAATTAAGAAGAATATGATTGTTGTCATCACTTCCACTACAACAAAGCTTTTCCAAACTCCTCTTCTTTTTTATGTAGATTATTCATCATTCTCCTGGATAATCTTTCTTAGGAGACCTTCCTCTTCCTCTCACCAAGTCTAATCTCAAAAGAGCAGCCAACATGATACTATTAAATGATAGGTTGGATTGTGTCTGTCCTCTGCTCAAAATTTCCCAATGACTTTATTTTTCACTCAGAACAAAAGCGACAAGTCCTTTTCAGTGGAGTATAAGACCCAACATAGTCTCCTCTTCTCTCTGCCCTTTGGTACCCCCATACTTTCTCTGAACTCATATTCTGATGCAACCCTCTTCATTCATTGTGCTTCAAACACAGTAGTCCCCTTCTGTTCCTCAAAACTGTTCTTTCCTCTGCCGTAATACTCATTTCCCAGATACCCTGATTATTTGTTCCCTTACATTTCTCTTTCTTTACTCAAATGCCATCTTCTCAGGGACAATTTTCCTAGTCATACTAGCTAAAATTAAACCCCAAGACCCTTACTGCTCTCTTTCCTGCTTTTTCTTAAAAACGCTGTATTGGTAGCAAAATGGTGTGTGTTTCATTGATTTGTCATATATATTGCTGTCTCTACCTATTCAAAAGTAAGTTCCAGGAGAACTTTTCTTGACTCGTATGTTCCTGGTACCTATACAGGTGCTTGACATAGCACAAACCTTCAATAAATATTTACAAATGAATGGATGAACAAATGTCCCCTCTTTTGCCCAGCAATGTGCAATCTCTTTATGTTGTTTTTCGCTCTCTGAACTAGGCACCAAGTATTATATAAGAAGGAAGCTGCAAGACTTGTACATCTTTAACATCTGGGTCCTAAAACCTGTGTTCAGCTCTTGTTGAGCTCCACAAATAGTCCTAATATCCATTATCCAGAACTACATGCATCAATTTTCTCTCTTAGCTTCTAATTTAGTTATTTACAGAAGTGATTGTGTTCAAATGACTGCAATTTTGGATCCTAAGATCTACGTCTCCTAAGATGAATATTCCTTGTACCCTGACCCAGCACAGGAGTTCTTCATCTAAGTGCCACATCAGCATGGTGACACTTTCCCTCAATTTACAAATGGTAATCCAGATATCTTCTCCTCTTTATGTAACAATGATTTTTCCTTCTTCCTCTGCTTTCATTTAAGCCTCCTATCTTTGCCACCACTTAGAGCTCTTATTCTTAATCATTTATTCTCCCCCCCCCCCATAATTCAGGATTTCTGTTTTTAAAAGCTGTCAACTCTACTGTTGTTTTGTGTTTTTAGTTGGGAGGGTGGGTCATGTACTAGGGTGGGTCTGAAAATTGATAAGCAAATGTAGACATTTTCAGCGAGAGCTCCATTTTATCCTAAGAGAAATTATTAGGATAACAGCCTGATTATTCACAAATATGTCCTTTCAAAAGCAAGCTGTGTTTCCCATTAGAAGAGAGAGAGAGAGAGAGAGAGAGAGAGAGAAAGAGAATAAAAGTCAGTCATCATTAATTAAATGAGGCAGAGGAAATAGTGAATATTAAAACACCAATTATGATTTTCAGAGTTGAAAAGTATGGGAATCTACAGTTGAATGTCTTTAGTATGCATTTATCAAGCATTGCACAAATGAGTGTCTGACTTTGGAACAAAGTGAGCCTTCAGTATGTCTCATTCTAGTAAAATACAATTTTTAGGGGACTTTCTACTTAGGGAATAAAATTCTGACTAAGATGCTCAGGGAAAAATTACTTTGTGAGCTACATTTGCCTGGACAGGTACCTGCACTCTGATACTAAGGTCTTCTTCCAGATGACACATAGAGAAGAGTTTACACCTTTAATGCATATGATTGATTAGAGACAGCCTGTGATTACATCCCTGAGGGTAACAGATAAAAAATATAGTTTTTTATCTTCCTCTACTCTTCTATATGAGCACATAGCTGCTGAGAAACTCAAGCGTGAAGAAACATTTCTCAAAATTTTAACTTCTTTCCAGATTTTAACCCCCATCAAGTATTACTCCTTCTATAGATAGGCTTCAGCTCTATTTCATGTCAAATAAGCAGCACTGGTGAAAGAGCCATGTAATAATGTAATTGTGTCCTCCTATGTTGGTTTTTAGGAGGAATCTGGCCCCCTACTGAATTGTAATTTCCTTTCATTGAGGTTTCAAGTTTATCTAACTTGATTTGAGCAACAAGTCTGCTAAGTGACATAATATTACTTGAAAGGATAAAGCTCTTTAGAAAATGTAAGGTTTTAAAATGAAAATAGTTATTTTCTATGAAGGACTAGTTTTGTTATAATCATATAAAAGGTACTATGTGGTATTAAAAAGATCATAGGATGTAGAGTCCAAAGATCAGAGATTAAAACCTAATTCATCATCTTTTAGAGTATGAGACCCAGGGAAAAATAGCTTCCTCACAGGAATTTTTTCTAATATGCAATACTGCCACAGAGATATTGTTATTCAGTGTTTGTGGATGTGCTTTGTAAATTGTCAAGTGTTGAGGTCACTTTTAGGCAATACATTTCAGATCTAACATTTCAGATCAAAGAAAAACAGTAGGAAATGGACTTGACAATTTCAGAAGTCTTTGCAATATCGGTGTGCTTTCATTGCCACTTTCCAGATTTTTAACAAGGAAAATAAATCTAGCTCTTATAAAAAGCTGAACAATCCTTGGAAGAATTTGAGATGTTTTCATCTAGTCTGATAGAATTAGAGCATTTAAGTCTTCAATTAGGATACGGATTAATTTTCTTATATAATTATACTTAATATGAAGGACAGAGCCATGTATTTTCTCAGTTGGTTATATAAGATTCTATTTTGATTTGACTTGTTAACTAAACAAATATTTTCCTATTAGGGTAAAAATATAAACAAACAAACAAACAAACAAACAAAAATTGAACTCTCATCTTAAACATTTGACTAATTCACAATATATTACCCAGCAAGTTGCAATTAAAACATGTTTGTTATTTTGTGTTTAGTAGATAAAATATAAAACTTGGCTTTTATAAGATAGTATAAAATCAGTTCTTATTTAAAGCTGTTCATACTAATTTTCAATTTGTTCAAATATGGTTATTGGCAGTCAACCACACACCCTATTAAAAATGAATTGCTTTCAGTAGCTATTCCCCTTTCTTGCTAACATTATTTTAAAAAGCTTACTGTGTTATTTTGTAATTATCATAACGATATATTTACAGAGCAAGAGTCTCATGCCCTTGGAAAATTTTAACATAATTGTTCAAATTGGATTTTTTTCTACAATGTGGCTTTCTCAAATCTAGGTATATCTCACCTTTACCAAATTTTAAGCCTTTGTTTCCCAAACTAAAGCACGTTTATATATGTTGGAGTAAATTTCATAAATAAACAGAATGCTAATCATGCTGGGACATGTGCTTCAGGAAATGCACTTTCTGCTGACAGGAATGGATTCACTCTACATCACTCACAGTTACTTAAGTCTCTCACCTGTGTCACCATAGTTTTGATTAAGAACACTGAGTATGGGAACTTGACAGAATGTAGATTTCTCATCCACATGCAAAATGGAATGGTATTGACCTTACTGATTTCTTCTTTGTCATTTCATGTCATCCACTGCTCACGGCATTGTAAATGATAGAGGTTAATATTATGGCACCCTTTGCCTTTAAGTCTGCTTTATACAAAACTATGTATCTTTCCGCAAAGACATAGAATTTACAATTGAAATCCACATGGACATGCAGATAGCTATAGATATAGAGCATATTTTAAATGTAGTTAATATATTTGATGATAATATATCAGATACCAAATTAGGTTTTCTCTAAAATGTTTTCTCAGTACTAAAATTTCTAATATCATAAATAATCTCTAATGATCTCAAATAAATAATCTCTAATATCATAAATAATTATTTTGAAGCACAGCTTTATTGTATTTTTTAACCTCAGCTGTAGACTTTGTGAGTTTTCCTATGCATTCTTATCATAAAGTTCCTATACATGAAAAAAACCTAAACCATCTTTAAGAAAAATCTCTAGAACATTATGCAAAAAAGGGCAAGCACAAGAATCACAGTGGGAAAAAAATATGACAATACATTAAGACCAGATATAGTGTAAAAATCCAGAACTTTAATACAGTTCCTTGATTTTATAACTTGTTTCTTTCTTTTTCTTTGTTCTTTTTTTTTTTTTTTTTTTTTTTTTTTTTTTTTTTTTTTGATATGTTACCACTACTACCACCTTGGTCACTAGCCAATGAGTTTACGATGCAGCAAGTTTTGAGTTACTTTACACAATTGGAAAAATGCTATATACAACATATTTTCTCGTTACCACTATTTGGTAATTCATAATACTGACTCTCAGAAAGGTTAAATAAAGTATCTCAGCTTATACAACTCAAAAGTGTTTAAGCTGGGATTCTGACTTCAGAGATACTGCATAATAACATCTCAGTATCATTCAGTTGTCAGCAGGTCCTTTAACAATGAGTCTCACCAAAACATAACCAAGTTCAGTACTTTGGTTGCTTGTATTTTAGATTTTAAAGTGAATTCTGGCTATAATGACCAAGGCATTAGTAATCTTAATGTGCCCAACAGCTTGCCACAAATTTCACTTTGTAACAAACATAGAGAGTTATGATATAAAATGTACTTTATATGCTCATAGCCCACTCATGAATATACTCATTTTCTCTGGGGTCACAGTTTCTACACATCTTAAACAGATAAATTTAAAAGAAACTTTATTGCTGGGAGTAATTTTTCAGGGTGAAATAATGATATACAAAATTAAATATAACCCCTTTAAAAGGACAGAAAAATCCGTACTGCTTCCTTTAGAGAATAGTGGGAGAGTTTTCTGACCTTCCTAATCCATCTTCTGAATGTCTGATGTGCACTTCCACGGTGGAGAGAAAGCCGCTTTTGGCTTTCACCCTTAGAAATGAGCTGGAATCTCTTCTGCCTATCTGATGCTCTTTTCTGGACTCTTATCACAGTTAAAAATGAGGATGAAGCTGATTGGGCTTTTTATGTATGCTGAGTGTTGGCTGATGCCCACAAAAGTTAAATCACACTGGAGATGTGTCCGGCATAGCAAACACATTCTCTTAAGCTACCACGGAGATGGATGATAGGATGAAGGTGGTACCCCAGTAATTGCCAGATATGTTTTGGACCAGAGTCCCTTTGAAACTGATAAAGATGTCACACTGACAGTCTCAATATGTGACAGTTCAATATTGTAACACACGTATGGCTGCAAAATAGAAAAGGCAAATGCTTTATCCTGGGAACTCTGACTCTGTTGCTCCTTCCCCCGATACTTCATCAAGTTATTTATATGTGGGAGGCTTCAGAAAGTTTGTAGACTATCTTTCTTCATTTATTTTCACTCTATCCTGACACATGATGGGTTGCCTGAGGATTATGTAAAGACTATACTAATATTGTGTTGGTAAAGTAGAATTAGAAAAAAATGTCATTTGGAATAGCACTCTGGAAATATTATCTGAGATCCAAAATAGTTTAATTAGTGTAGAACCATTTGACCATATTTGTCTTCTATTGTTTACTAATCATGCAGGTAAAGCATATTTGTCCCAGCTATATTTATTTGAGCTTTAGAAGCTCTGTTATGGTATTGAGGAGACCCAAGATGGCTGAATAGGAACAGCTCTGGAGTGCAGTTCCCAGTGAGAACAATGCAGAGGGTGAGTGAGCACCACATTTTCAAACGTGTTTTTACTGCCCACATACTAGGAGATCCCTGGGCTGAAAAGCACCACGAGTTTTCAACATGGACAGCCAGTGCCACAGGACTCCACACAAAATCTCACACAAATCTGGGCAGCCGTTTCAACTGGCACCGGGAGCACCTGGGATACAGAGCTGCCCATTCAACTGAAAAAAAAGGGCTGGAATAGGAAGCCAGGTGATCTGGCTAAGCGGGTCCCACCCCCACAAAGACCAGCAATATGAAACGGTCTGGATTGATAGTTTTGCAGTAAGTGCAGCTGGACCCAGGATGGTCCAGCTCGGTGGGGGGAAGGGTGTCATCCATTACCGAGGCAGTCCACCACTACTGAGGCCATCCACCATTACCGAGGCAGTCTGCCACTACCAAGGCAGTGTGCCATTACCAAGGCAGTCTGCTATCACCAAAGCAATCCGCCATTACCGAGGCAGTCTGCCATTACTGAGGCAGTCCGCCAGTACTGAGGCAGACTGCCATTACCGAAGCAGTCCACCACTACTGAGGCCATTCACTACTACCAAGGCAGTCTGCCATTATCAAGGCAGTCCACCATTACTGAGGCAATCTGCCTTTGCTGAAGCAGTCCACCATTACCTGGGCAGTCTGCCATTACCGAGGTAGACTGCCATTACTGAGGCAGTTCTAACTATACCTCTGTATATGAAACTGCAAGGAAGTTCACACAGCAGCTGGGCAGAGCCCATGGCAGCTCAGCAATGCCTCTGCTGGCAGACTGTGACTAGACTACCTCCTTGCTGGGAAAGGCATCTCTGAAAAAAGGCAGCAACACATCAGGAACTTATAAATAAAGCCCCACCTTCCCAGGACAGAGCATCTAGGAAAAAAGGGAGTTATGATTTCCTCTGCAGCAGGCTTAACTATACCTACCTAGAAGCTCCGAATGGAAAAACGGAGCTCCCAGAACAGCACTAGAGCTCCTATAAGGGACAGACTATCACCTCAAGCAGCTCCCTGACCCCTGTATATCCAAAGAGACACCTCATAAAGGAGAGTTCAGGCTGACATCTGGCGGATACCCTTCTGGGATGAAGATAACAGAAGAAGAAACCACAGAAACCCTTACTGTTCTGCAGCTGCCGCAGGTGATCCCCAGGCAAGCAGGGTCTGGAGTGGACCTCCAGCAGTCCTACAGCAGAAGGGCCGGACTATTAGAAGGAAAACTAAAAAAAAACAGAAAGAAATAATTTCAACATTAACAAAAAGGATGCCCACTCAGAGACCCCATCTGAAAGTCAACAACTACAAAGACTACAGGTAGATAAATCCACAAACATGGTAAGAAACCAGTGCAAAAAGGATGAAAACATCAAAGTCCGAAACCCCTCTCCTCTCCAGAGAGATCACAATCCCTCACCAGCAAGGAAACAAAACAGGTCAGAGAATGATTTTGACGAGCTGACAGAAGCAGGCTTCAGAAGATGGGTAATAACAAACTCTGAGCTAAAAGGAAATGTTCTAACCCTATGCAAAGAAACTAAGAACCTTGAAAAAAGATTAGACAAAATGCTAACTAGAATAACCAGCTAGAGAAAAACATAAATGACTTGATGGAGCTGGAAAACAGCATGAGAACTTCGTGAAGCATGCACAAGTTTCAATAGGCAAATCAATCGAGCAGAAGAAAGGATATCAGAGATTGAAGATCGATTCAATGAAATAAAAAGAGAAGGCAAGAAAAGAGAAAAAAGAGTGAAAACAAATGAACAAAGCCTCCAAGAAATATGGAATTATGTAAAAAGACCTAATCTACGCTTGATCAGTGTACCTGAAGAGGATGTGGAAAATGAACCCAAGCTGGAAAATACTCTTCAGGATATTATCCAGGAGAACTTCCCCAACCTCGCAAAGCAGGCCAACATTCAAATACAGGAAATACAAAGACCACCACAAATATACTTCTCAAGATAGGCAACCCCAAGGAACATAATCATCAGATTCACCTAGGTTGAAATGAAGGAAAAAATGCTAAGGGCAGCCAGAGAGAAAGGGCGAGTCTCCCACAAAGCGAAGCCCATCAGACTTACAGTGGATCTTTTGGCAGAAGCCCTATAAGCCAGAAGACAGTGGGGGGCAATATTCAAAATCATTAAAGAAAAGAACTTTCAACCTAGAATTTCATATGCAGCCAAACTAAGCTTCATAAATGAAGGAGAAATAAAATCCTTTACAAACAAGCAATTGCTGAGAGATTTCCTCACCACCAGGCCTGCCTTACAAGAGCTCCTGAAAGAAGCACTAAACATAGAAAGGAAAACCAGTACCAGCCACTCCAAAAACATACCAAATGGTAAAAAGCATCGACACAATGAAGAAACTGCATCAACTAATGGGCAAAACAGCCAGCTAGCATCAAAATGGCAGGATCAAATTCACATAACAATATTAACCTTAAATGTAAATGGGTTAAATGCCCCAATCAAAAGACACAGACTGGCAAATTGGATAAAGAGTCAAACCCCATGAATGCGCTGTATTCAGGAAAAAATCTCACATGCAAGGACACACATGGGCTTAAAATAAAGGGATGGAGGAATATTTAACAAGCAAATGGAGAGCCAAAAAAAAAGCAGGGGTTGCAATCCTAG
>NW_016107373.1:7012727-7014663 GCF_001604975.1 Cebus imitator | reverse complement strand
AGTAGGCGTCGCAATCCTTGTCACTGATAAAACAGACTTTAAATCAGCAAAGATCAAAAGAGACAAAGAAGAGCATCACATAATGGTAAAAGGATCAATGCAACAAGAAGAGGTAACCATCATAAACATATATGCACCCAATACAGGGGCACTCAGATACATAAAGCAAGTTCTTAATGACCTACAAAGAGACTTAGACTCCCACACAATAATAGTGGGAGACATTAACACTCCATTGTCAATACTAGACAGATCAACGAGGCAAAAAATTAACAAGAATATCCAGGACTAGAACTCAGATCTGGACCAAGCAAACCTAATAGACATCTACAGGACTTTCCACCCCAAATCCACAGAATATACATTCTTCTCAGCACCACATTGCACCTACTCTAAAATTGACCACATAATTGGAAGTAAATTACTCCTCAGCAAATGCAAAAGAATGGAAATCATAATAAAAAGTCTCTCAGACCACAGAGCAATCAAATTAGAACTCAGGATTAAGAAACTAACTCAGAACTGCACAACTTCATAGAAACTGAACAACTGGCCCCTGAATGTTCACTGGACAAACAATGAAATGAAGGCAGAAATAAAGATGTTCTTCAAAACCAACAAGAACAAAGACACAACATACCACAATCTCTGGGACACATTTATAGCAGTGTCTAGAGGGAAATTTGTAGGAATAAATGCCCACATGAAAAGTAAGGGAAGATCTAACATCGACACCCTCTTGTCAAAATTGAAAGTGCTAGAGAAGCAAGACCAAAAAAACTCAAAACCTAGCAGAAGACAAGAATTAACTAAGATCAGAGCAGAACTGAAGGGAAGAGAGACACAAAGCATCCTTCAAAAAATCAATAAATCCCAGAGCTGGTTTTTTGAAAAGATCAAAATAGACAAACGGGTAGCCACACTAATAAAGAAGAAAAGAGAGAAGATTCAAATAGGTGCAATAAAAAATGATAAAGGGGATATCATCATCAATTGCACAGAAATACAAACTACCATCAGAGATTACTATAAACAATTATATGAACATAAACCAGTAAACCTGAAAGAAATGAATAAATTTTGGGACACTTGCACCCTTCCAAGCCTAAACCAGGAAGAAGTTGAAACCCTGAATAGACCAATTACAAAGGCTGAAGTTGAGGCAGCAATAGCCTATCAACCAAAAAAAGCCCAGGTCCAGATGGGTTCACAGCCAAATTCTACCAGACATACAAAGAGGAGCTGGTACCACTCCTTCTGAAACTATTCCAAACAATACAAAAAGAGAGAATCCTTCCCAAATCATTTTATAAGACCAACATCATCCTGATGCCAAAACCCCGCAAGACTCAACAAAAAAAGAAAACTTCAAGTCAATATCCATGATGGACACAGATGCAAAAATTTTCAATAAAATACTGGCAAACCAATTGCAACAGCACATCAAAAAGCTTATGCATCACGATCAAGTAGGCTTCATCCCAGTGATGCAATGCTGGTTCAACATATGCAAGACTATAAACATAATCCACCACATAAACAGAACCAAAGACAAAAACCATATGATTGTCTCAATAGATGCAGAGAAGGCCTTCGACAAAATTCAACAGCACTTTATGCTGAAAATTATCAATAAACTAGGTATTGATGGAACGTGTCTCAAAATAATAAAAGCAATTTACTACAAACCCACAGCCAATATCATACTGAACGGGCAAAAACTGGAAGCATTCCCTTTGAAATCTGGCACTAGACAAGGATGCCCTCTCTCACCAGTCCTGTTCAATATAGGATTGGAAGTTCTAGTCAGAGCAATCAGGCAAGAAAAAGAAATAAAAGGGCCGGGCGCGGTGGCTCAAGCCTGTAATCCCAGCACTTTGGGAGGCCGAGGCGGGTGGATCACGAGGTCAAGAGATCGAGACCATCCTGGTCAACA
>NW_016107373.1:6961673-7012137 GCF_001604975.1 Cebus imitator | reverse complement strand
AAAAAAAAAAACACCTTAAACTTCATGTGGAACCAAAGAGAGCCCACATAGCCAAAACAATTCAAAGCAAAAAGAACAAAGCTGGAGGCATCACGCTACCTGCCTTCACACTATACTACAAGGCTACAGTAACTAAAAAAGCATGGTACTGGTAAACAGAGATATGGACCATGTTTTGGTAAACAGAGATATAGATCAATGGAACAGAACAGAGGCCTCGGAGACAATACCACACATCTACAACCATCTGATTTTTGACAAACCTGACAGAAACAAGCAATGGGGAAAGAACTCCCTGTTTGATAAATGGTGTTGGGATAACTGATTGGCCATGTGCAGAAAACAGAAGCTGGACCCCTTCTTGATACCTTACACTAAAATTAACTCCAGATGGATTAAAGACTTAAACATAAGACCTAACACCATAAAATCCCTAGAAGAAAAACCTAGGAAAAACCATTCAGGACATAGGCATAGGCAAGGTCTTCAGGACTAAAACACCAAAAGAATTGGTACAAAAGCCAAAATAGAAAAAGGGGATCTAATTAAACTCCAGAGCTTCTGTACAGCAAAAGAAACAATCATTAGAGTGAAATGGCAATCAACAGAATGGGAAAAAATTTTTTGCAATAGATCCATCTGACAAAGGGTTAATATCCAGAATGCAAGAAAACTAAAACAGATTTTCAAGAAAAAAACAAACAAACAAAAAAACAATTCAAAAGTGGGTGAAGGACATGAATAGACACTTTTGAAAAGAAGACATATATGATGCCAACAAACATATGAAAAAATGCTCATCATCACTGGTTATTAGAAAAATGCAAATCAAAGCCACATTGAGATACCATCTCATGCCAGTTAGAATGGCAATCATTAAAAAATCTGGAGACAACAGATGCCGGAGAAGATGCGGAGAAATAGGAACACTTTTACATTGTTGGTGGGAGTGTAAATTAATTCAACCATCGTGGAAGACAGTGTGGCAATTCCTCAAGGATTTAGAAATAGAAATTCCATTTGACCCAGCAATCCCATTACTGGGTATATATCCAAAGCATTGTAAATCATTCCATTATAAAGACACATGCACACATATGTTCATTGCGGCACTGTTTACAATAGTAAAGACCTGGAACCAACCCAAACGCCCATTGATAATAGACTAGACAAGGAAAATGTGGCACATATACACCATGGAATACTATGGAGCCATAAAAAATGATGAGTTCATGTTCTTTGTAGGGACATAGATGAATCTGGAAACCATCATTTTCACCAAACTGATACAAGAACAGAAAATCAAACACTGCATGTTCTCACTCACTCATAGGCGGGTGTTGAACAATGAGAACACATGGACACAGGGAAGGGAGCATCACACAGTGGGGTCTGTTATGGAGGACTAGGGGACGGACAGTGTAGGGTAGGGAGGTTGGGGAGGGATAACATGGGGATAAATGCCAGATATAGGTGACGGGGGCATGGAGGCAGCAAACCACATTGCTGTGTGTACCCATGCAACAATCCTGCATGATCTGCACATGTACCCCAGAAGGTAAAGTATAATAAATTTTTAAAAATTTAAAAAAAAGCTCTGTTATAGTCTTATTATATAATAACGATATTATAATTTACATTATAATTATAATTGATAAGTAGTACTTAAAACTATCAATGAAGCATCCTTATCAAATATTATTTCTTTAATTTTATGACAGTCACTTGAAGCAAATACTATTAAGACCATCTTATCAAAGAGAAAACCGAAGTTCAGAGAAGCTAAGTGACTTGGCCGAGGTTACATGTTCAGTAGGTAGCAGTCCTAGATCTGTGCTTAAGAACTACTGATTTGAATTACTTTTCTGTTCCTATCACCTTATGCCACTCAAAAAATATTTGTTAATTAGATTGTGTTAAATGAAAGTACAGCTGTGTATTGAAGGCTGAATTCAAAACTAGGTATTTGTTTTGAAAATGCTGGCCCAGACTTAAAAGTAAGTATTTTGTGTAATATTTGGGACTGGAGACATATCCTTGAATTGATCTAAAGACCACCTCAAAAAGCTCACATGCAGAAAGATTCAGAGAACAGGATGGTAGTTTGGGGAGCTCAAACAAAGGTTTTGAAAAGTTGCTGAGGTCAAGAAGGAAGTAGATTGATGATGTGGTTCCCTGACACTTTCCATGCAAGCATGCTTCTCTCTCTCTCTCTCTCTCTCTCTCTCTCTCTCTCTCTCTCTCTGTCTCTCTCTTTTTTTTCTGAGATGGAGTTTTGTTCTTTTGCCCAGGATAGAGTCAAGTGGCCCAATCTGGGCTCACTGCAACTTCCGCCTTCTGGTTTTAAGCAATTCTCCTGCCTCAGCCTCCTGGGTAGCTGGAATTCCAGGCGCCCGCCACTATACCAGGCTAATTTTTGTATTTTTAGTAGACACAGGTTTTCACCATGTTGGCCAGGCTGGTCTTGAACGCCTGACCTTGTTATCCACCCACTCCCAAAGTGCTGAGATTACAGGCGTGAGCCACCACACCCAGCCCAAGAATACATCTCTTTCTATTGGCTTTTGCATACCTGTATTTTGGAGATACCAGAATTAACACAAGCTGTGTACAATGAAGATGAAAGGAATTCAAAAATGGAACAAGGAAGTGGGGACACAGCTGAGAAGCCACTCTGCATTTTAAATGTAGCTTTAAATGCTATATGGAGAAACTATAACTATAGCACTTATATAATCTTAGGAAGCTCTTGCAAAACCTCACAGAGAAGTGGCATGGAGGGCTTCCCATTACTGGACTCAGATATCACAAAGTCAGGTATTTCATCTTATTTATCTTTGAATCCAATGACCAAGACAGTATGTTGCACTTAGTAAGTGCTGGTTTGTTTCACGGTGGCTCTGGAGGGTCTGAGCAATGAAGATGCTTTAGCAATAAAAACCTTCAGGGAAACATCAAATAAACAAGCTCATCAAAGGTAAGAAATGTTGTGCAGCAGATAAAAGCACAGACTTTAGAATTGGAGTTTGTTTTAATCCAAACTCAGCTCCTTCTTTCCTAATTAAAATGCAATCCCTTTTTATCTTTGCCAAGGCTACTCTGGGTTTTTTTCTTAACCATTTTATGTCTTTTTTTCTCTTCCTATTATTTTTCTAATAATAAATGCAAATAAAACCTATTTTTCTAAGTTTCAGTAAGTGGTAGCATAAATATGTGGATAAGCAAATGAATACTGGATCAGGGACGGTCCATAGAATACTATCAGATTCAAAGAGAGAAGTCATCTTTGTTCACAGAATGTGAAGAAATAGAAATACATATGTATATACACTCACAGACACACACAAGTACCTGACATGGGCTTTGGAATAAGAGGCCTTGATCTACATCTTAGCTTAGCCAAGTTAGTTTCATTCCTTGTTTCCTTTCTTCCTTCTTTCCTTCCTTTCTTCCTTCCTTCCTTCCTCCCTCCCTCCTTTTCTCCTTCTCTCTCCCTCCCTCCCTTCCTTCCTTCTTCCCTCCCTTCCCCCTTCTCTCTCCCTTCCTTCCTTTCTTCCTTCCTCTTTCTTTCCTTCTTTTCTTCCTTCCTCCCTTCCTCCCCCCTGCATCCCTCCCTCCCTCTCTTTTTGTTTCTTTCTTTCTTTTTCTTCTCTTTCTTTCTTTTTCTTTCTGTCCTTCTTTGTTTCCTTCCTTCCTTCCTTCATTCTTTTTTTCTCTCTCTCCTTCCTTCCTTCCTTCTTTCCTTTCAAGATGGAGTCTCACTCTGTCACCCAGGATGGAGTGCAGTGGTGCAATCTCATCTCACTGCAACCTCCTCTACCTGGGTTCAAGTGGTTCTCCTACCTCAGCCTCCTTAGTAGCTAGGATTACAGATGCCTACCACCACATCTAGCTAATTTTTGTATTTTTAGTAGAGACAAGGTTTCCCATGTTGGCCAGGCTGGTCTCAAATGCCTAACCTCAGGTGATCCATCTGCCTTGGCTTCCCAAAGTGCTGGGATTATAGTGGTGAGCCACTGTACCCAGGCCCAAGTTGTATTTCTAAGCTCCCATTACCTCTGCTACAAAATGGGAATAAGAATATCTATCAGAAATAAACCAATAACATACATTATTTTAGGGAAATGGAGTTATAGAAAAATTTTACTTTTTATATTTATATTTCTGTCATGTTTGATTTGTATTATATGAGTATTTTATAAGCAGAAAAATCAATAAAGTTATAAAAATGAAATATGTATATAGAAAAATGAATTCCTGAATTAAAAATTTATTTTGTAGACTAATTAAAATGGGTGCAAAGTTTGATACATAACGGCACTTGTAAATGTACATACTTTTCTTCCATTATGTATAAAACTGTGGGCAGGGTATTGTGCCAGGTTGTAGTCACACTTGGGAAGTCGCATTTCTCACAATTAGCTTCCAGGGTTTTATATTTATTTATTTTTTTTTTATTTAAGGACCAATAGAAGTCTTAGTGTGAGGTTAAATGTTTCAGCATAAAAGACTGACTAATAAAGGTTGGAAAACTGTAGGAAAACACTATAAACTAAGTGGTTCTTTCAATAATGATTCCTAATTCTTAGGCTCCAAACTAAAGATTACAAATTTGTGTTTATGCTGGGATGCTTAAAGAAGCTTGGCTTTTCACAGTTAAAGATATTGTAACCTCATATATATATATATATATATATATATATATACACACATGATATAAATGTCAAATAATCTTTAAGTTTGTTACAGTTGAAAGGAAGTTGGTTTTAGGATTTATAGATTTCATTAAATAAATGTTGTTTCCTCAAATGATCTATGAAGAACTACCAGAATCAAATATTTAAATATCATTAGCAAGTACCACACATGTGCAGTAAAACGCTACTTTCTGATAAGTCTGAGAACTAAGATGTCCATACTAACATTTAGACATAAATGCTTAGCTGGGGGCAGTGGCTCACACCTTTCATCCTTACACTTTGGAAGTTCAAGGCAGGAAGATCCCTTAAGCCCGGGAATTAGACATCAGCCTAGGAAACATAGTGGACTTTATCTCTTTAAAAAATAAGAAAATGTAAAACACTATTAGCCAGGCATGGTGGTGCATGCCTGTAGTCTCAGCTACTTGGGAAGCTGAGGCAGGTGACAGGGGTGTTGCTTGAGTCCAGGGATTCGAAATTACGATAAGCTATGATAGCGCCATTGTACTCCAGACTGGAAAACCGAACAAGACATTGTCTGTAAAAAAAGAAAAAAGAAAAAAAGAAATATCTTATTTTTACATATGTGGCTAGCAAAACTTAGAGTGTCTTTATTAAGATTAATCTGATCTCACTTTAGCCAGTTTGAAAAAGAGTCCATGGCTAATTACAAAACATGTTTACTCTTTGATTTATAGACTTTTTCTCATAGCCTAAGGCAGTCTTATGAAAATATTTCCAACACTCCTATCCCTCCAGTCAAAATAATAAAGCAAATCAAGCTGCAATAGCTTTAATAGTCAGGCAATATTTAAAAGTCCTTTCTTACACCAGTTTCACCCAGGTCATCCATAATAGAATTTTCAACATTGACCTCCAGTACCCTAAATGGGTATGTGTTACTGAAATGAATTTAAATCTCAATTATAATTAAAGCTAGTTGTCTACAGGAAGATTTTTCTTAAGCTTTTCCAGATATATCTCAAGGTCCAGGCGTATAGGCCTCATTAAATTTCTTAGCTGCTGTAGAGATTCTCAAGCTTTGGAGAGCTAAGTGATGCTTACTGTTGAAGCCTTGCTAAAGGAGTTCACCTTCAAATAGGACAGAAAGAATATATACACAGCTACATACACAGTAGTAGGTTTACAAAACTACAAGGTATGTCTACCAAAATGCAGTGACAACTCAAGGAGCTCATAATCAGTAGGGGAAAATCAGAAGAAAGCTCTACATAAAGATGCTATTCACTCCAGTAATTGAAGCGGAGCCTAAATTTTACAGGCAGAAGCAGAGAAAAAACAATTCCGGAAGCAGGAATAATATAAGTAAAAAGTAGATGCATAAAAAGGAGGACACAATCTCATGCCTGGTGTGCCTTGGCCCACACAAGCAGGAAAACATGAACCTCTTGGACATTAGGGCAACGAAGGTCTAAGGTGGCCCCGTCCCAGGTGAAGTACAATGAGCAGCCTCGGACACTTCCTGCTCATCTAGGTTGTGTGAATGAAACCAAGGAGGTTTTCTCCCACTGGACATCTATCTCAGTGGCCTGCTGCCAACGCATCTCTACCCATTGTGGAAAGGCAGTACATGGAGCAACTGAAGATGACTGCATGGCAGGAGTCCAAGGCACTCAGCCTAAGGAGCATGGCTGATGGGTAAGTGAGATCCAGGTGAGAGACTAAACCTCTTTTTCAGGAAGAGCAAGTTAAAATGGCGCTGGGAAAACTACACTATATTAGGGTTAATGTAAGTACAGAGACATTGGTATTGGCATCTCAGAAAGTAAAGGAAAACGAACTAAAGCCCGATACCATAAGAAAGGCTCAAAATGATATACAACAAGCAGTCCCAGTATTGAGAGGTGGCACTAGGATTTAACTGTCAGTGTTCTCTTAAATACTGCAAATGCCTCCAGATGGGCAGGTCACCATCTAGCATACATATCAGGCTTCCTTGAAAAGGTGGCTGTAGTAAATAACATGAAACAGGGATAATCCATGGCATCTTCAACTAGACAGTGAAGATGAGATCTCATGAGTGGCCAGATGAGATCTTTCCTAACTCACTCAGAGCCAAAGATTCATTTTATTCATGAAAATGTCCACAGTTATGTCTGGGAATCTCAGTCCTGTCTCACATTGCTTAGGAAATGTTCACTCACCCTACCTTCTTTGGCAGGATGCTATGCTATGGTCTCCATTGACAGTGGGCACCCTGAGAATGCTGGTCTGAGGCAGTGATCTTCCTCTGATGGCCCTTCAAGATCTTCAGTTGACAACACTGCACAGGTACCACCAATTCTGTGGTAGGGGGATCTTTCCCTCCTGATTTTAGCATCTGGGCCCCCAGAGCGGCAAGGCTCATCTCCAGGTTAATTACTCCTCCAGTCAATTCGATTCTTCAGTTTCGGTTCTTACTCTAGCAACATTTAAAAGTGCTTTTTGGCAAAACCAAGTTTTATACCATCTTCTCCATTTCTCTTGATGCTTTCTTCCTTCCTGGGCAACTCTATCCACACATCTGTCTCTTCTAACGTTTAAGCTAATTTTTTTAAAAAAACTACCCCCTCCTATGTAGTTTCAAACTCCACCAATTCTATGCTTCAAAGTCTACCAATTCTATGGCAGACAATCTCTAAATTTCAGTCTGGACATGATTAGACCACATGACTAAGTATAGAATGAAAACAGGTCACCAATATTTATAGAGTACTTTCATATAGATTACATTGTTCCAACTTAAAATTATCCTTTGAAATAGAACTATTTATTTTTGTATCTCCTTCATCTTAAATTTACTACAGTTAACAACCACCTCCTTATCTTTCACCCCAAATCTCTCTTTCCTTGGAGCTTTCTACCTCAGGAAATGAGACTTCAAAGCTTCCATTTACTCAGACCAGGCATGTTGGAGTTCTTCTTCATCTCTTTCTTACATCTGTCTTAAATCATGCCACAAATTTGATCTACTCGAAATATACAGAGAATCAAACCAATTCTTACCACTTTCACCTCTACCATCATGGTCCCAGAAATTATCATCTTCCACCTGGATTAGAGCAACAGTCCCCTAACTGTTCTCTCTTCCACTCTCATCTCCCTTCATACTATAGGCATCACAGAAAATAGGGTGATTAGCACCCTAGCCCAGTCCTTCCCATTTCCAGGACTTCACTCCTTAATTCTAGGACTGGCTAATCTATAGCCATTTGTGTTCCTCAAATGCATAAATTATGCCTCCACCTCAGGGCCTCTCCACTTGTTTCCTCTACTGGAAAATATTTTCTCCTAATATTTGCATGCCTCAGCTTCTCACCTCCTTCCTAGCTTTCTCAGCTTCACAATGATTCCTTCCCTGACTGTCAGTTTAAAATTGCAATCTGCTCCCATGCAAGCATTACCTGTTCCTTACCTACTTTATATTTTTCTGTAGAACTTATCCCCCATTCAACATAACGTATTTACTTAAATTTATTTTGTTTTACTTTTTTGCTTACTGACTCTCGCTGTCCACTACACTATGGGTATGTGAGGGTTGGTATTTGTATTTGTGTTGTTCTCTGCTGTACCTTCAAAGCCAAGAATAGTGCTTGACTCATGGGGAGTGTTCAGTAAACATTTGTGGAATTACTGAATTAATCAATACATGCTAAGCAATGTATGTATCTGGAGAATTACTGACTTGTGTTCCATTTCTTCCTCTGTAATTCACTGGCTCTTGACTTAGTGCATAAGTCTCTCTTAGTCATAGTCTTATTTATAAAGCAGAAATAATTTTAAGGATGTTTACTAAAATGAATAAATGTGAAAATGTCTAGGACACAGTATACATGAAACAGATGGTGATTGCTATTGCTGTTTCTAAAATATGTTTAATAACCTGTGGGATGCCATTTTCAATCTTAATTAAATGGAGGAAGTTCTACTTTTTCCTGCAAAGAATGAAGGCACATGAATTAATTAAAATATAAAAATAATACTTGTGACAACATCCAGCTCAGGGTCTAATCCATAGAAGGTCTATAATGAATGGTTTTTTCAATTGATCAGGTTCTTTTTTTTTCTTTTTTAAAAAATCCTATGCTGCACTACATTTCTTGACTTCAAAAGTAGTTAGCATCATGGGGAAGTGGAAGGATTTCATAAATTATAAGACTTAATATATGATGTTGCTAAAAGAATACCTCGCCTAGGGCTTCCTATTCAGTTTTTGAGCTTGTAGTGGCCAAAAATAAGGATTCTTCAAGGCAGGACTAACAGCTCTGAGGCTCTGAGGTAGTGGCCCTCTGTTAAAGACATTTCTTCAGGAAAATCCTCAAGGCCTTCCTTGGTTTTTATTTCCTATCAAAAGCATGGGAATTCCTAGTGAGGCATTCTCACAATATTTTATCTTGCAGATAACCTACCCCTCAAAAGTAACATTTTGTTAGCATTGCTGGAAACAAACAAACAAACAAAAAACACCTCTAGTTATCATCAAAATCATCTCAGCTAATTAGCAAATATAATATCACATGGTATAATTTTCTTTTGCCAAATCAAATAAAGGCAAGTTAGACTTTTACCAGTAGGATACCAAAGCCCCCTTTCACTGGACTGCACCATCCCATGAGAGAATATTCGGCACTTCTCTTCCCAACTCAGTCTTCAGTGACATCACATCAGTGGGTGAAATGGCTATGGGGCAGTAGACACACCACAGAAACTTGCAAGTATTACACATGTTACAAATTAGAGCCATATTTGTTCTCAGAGAGCTGATTTTGCAGTACACCACTGGTTCCACCTTGTTATTTTCAAGTGCATGAAATAAACAGCCATTCGCTTGACAACTGGTTATTGCCATGCCTTCTTTTTGCAAGGCACTCAATTTAGGAGTTGCTCTCTGTAATAGATGCATACCATTTGGTTGAATAGAATTCGTGTCTCAAATTGTTTTACTGCCTTAAAATTTCTGCTTTATGGTTTGGTTTCTTGAACAGTAAATGTGTTCTGTGAAACATTTTGCTTTAGTGCAGTGATATTTCATTGTGTTTGCAACATGAATATGGAGCTTAAAGACGTAAAATGTAAGAAATCAAGCATAGCGAACTGCTGTGATATTTCAGCATATTTGTCACTGGATAAGAAAAAGTTGAGGGGAAATTGATGTGCTGCCAATATTATTATTGTTTCACCTAGTGGGTTAAGTAGGATTGGAGCTTTCACGTGGGCGATTTGTTTTTTTTCAAAAGTTCTTCAGATCCACCTGGAAGCTTCTGAAATTATGTTTGATGAGCTGGAATATGTCAAGGAGAGGCAGTTGCCCTGCTTATGTACTCAGTTGGTTACCTATCACTTCTCAGACCTTAACGAGGTCATGTGAAGGTAGCTTAGAAAAACCAGCTAAATCGTGTATCACACAGTCAGAAAAACTGCGAAACCACATTCAAGTTGATGACAATAAAAAGTGTCTGCTACTCTTTTACACATATTTTTAATACTTTTAATTTTTTATTAGCTTTTATAATTCTAGATTAGCTTCAAAAATAAAATAAATATTTTGTTAAGATATTTTTATGGGCTTTTTACTTTCCAACTTCATACAAGTCCTTTTATTTCTATCCTATTTTGTTTTACTGTAGTGAGGGAAGAAATTATTCTGAAATACAAATTTTTAGATTTGTCTTTTCTCATGAACTATTGCCTCTATCATGTTACGTCCTTTTCAAAAAGATGCAATATTTTTCTTCAAGGGGTGAATCTTTTCAAATACCTACAAAACAAATATAAACTATATTTTTATAAACTTAACAAAAACAAATATAAACTATATTTTTTCTATTTTTTTTTTAAAAAAGGACAAAAAACCCACAATGTTTAAAATAGGTTATAACAATAGAAGTCTGTTTTCGTAACCAAAAATTGTTATTTTTTATTTCTAAGTTTCCAATAACAATACTTATGTTATTTCATAATATCATATATATTTTAAATGATATCTTAATTCTGAATAGAATAAAATTATATTCAAAAATACATTGTAAGAATACATGGCAAATTTAAAAAATCGAATAAACTTTGTATCTCTCGAAGCCCACATAATAAGGTAGTTTTCTGTTAATATAGACTATTGTCTATATTGAGTACTACATGGCACTTTGAATATTTCAATTTGTGGCAACTACAAAGTTTAAGGCAGATAAAACTACTGCTATAAGATTCCAAATTCTTGGGAGTTTTAAGTTTAGAGTTCTCAGCCTAACTTTCTATATAGGGAACCTATCAAAATGAATTTATATAAAAGAAAGTATATAAGAATAAATATACTAGACTATTTTAGTGTTCTATTCCTATTCTCATTCTTCACTCAAAATTGCTTGTAAATATAAATTTAAGTATGAAGTAAAAATAATCCTACTTCAAACCCCACTCTATTTATTTTATAGCACGAGACACTCATGAAAAGCTTTTCAGTCAAAGAGCAAGCTAACTGAATGAAAACCAGAATTTTACTATTATTATTATTAATCTTGTGAGTATTCACTATTTAGGAAGCCCCCCTAGCTAAACATTGCCTTATCAAATATATAAAGTCAAAGTTGATGCTCTCTAACAGTTTACAATGTATGTCAGAAAAGGGTCTCTTTTTCTCTGCCTGTTAGGAGCAGAGACCTCTCCTGCTTTCTCAGCAATCCCCTTGCCTTGCATTAAACATAGTTTACTTTTTGCTCCATCAGGGTTTGTAGTATCAGCATTACTGCTTGCTCTCCAGCAGGGTTTCTGCTGGTTTGCCTCTGGCAGCCCTGGTCCAAGAGTGAAATGCTGGAGAATTTGTTAGCTGTGACTCCGATTTTCTGTCAAGGCATTTTTATATTTGTGAATAGTTATTTCCTTAGACACCTGAACAGTCATTGTTTGTGTAATTCCCCAGCTTCATAGACTTTATAATAAATTGACAAAATTCAGAGGTCTTCCTTGGGTGATGTTTAAGGTTAAAATTAATGCTTATTTTCAAGGACATCCATGTTAAATCTTGTCAACACATGATTCTTTTATTTTTAACTCATTGAAATCATTTTATTTTTGCTTGAGTGTGATGGGTGTGTGGGACTGACATTTGACCCAAAGACTACCAGTCTCCATATATGGTATAACATGAGGCTATTGCCGTTGACATTGGGGTAAGAGAGTATATGATTTAAGGCATTTAATCTTAAAATTTATTACAAGTATATGAGTAAAGAATGATGTTTGTCTTTCTTCTGCAGCTATCAAAACAAAAATACTAATCACCTGAGTTCATTTGTAGAGACAGAATTTTACATAAATAATTCTCTAACTTGATAAAGAATAAAGAAATATGAAATGTGAGCATATTGTATCTAGAAATGTTACAGAATTTTTTTTCTGTAGAAGTTTTGGAAGACATAAAACAGATTATTTCCCATCAGCTGAATGTGATCTCTCTCCCTGTTAACTCTCATAGCAAGCCATGTGTGATGACTAATGTGCTACATTAGGCACTAGCAGTAGACAAAGATGAACAAGACACTGCTTTGCTCTGAGAGATTTTTACCTTGTATGTTACAGTTATGTTGATCTATTTTATAACTGTTAACGGCCCTGTATTACTTGATAATTATTTCTGTATCATACATATTTATGGTCCCCTCAGTGCCTAGAATATTTAACACATAGACCAATTTGTTAAATGAATTTATTTAATAATTATTCTTTTATTCAACAATTATTTGTAAGTTCCTACTATTTAAGGCAGTTATCTCTTTAAGGTGGTTTTGCCTATATTCTTACCCTACCAGGAAATAAACTTAGTAGAGGTTTTTTGTTTTGTTTTGCTTTTTTGTTTTTTGGAGATGGAGTCTCACTCTGTCTCCCAGGCTGGAGTGCAGTGGCATGATCTTGGCTCACTGCAACCTCTGCCTCCTGGGTTCAAAAGATTCTTCTGCCTTAGCCTCCTAAGTAGCTGGGACTACAGACACCCACCACCATACCTGGCTAAGGTTTTGTATTTTTAGTAGAGATGGGCTTTCACCATGTTAGCCAGGATGGTCTCCATCTCCTGAAATTGTGATCCGCCTGCTTTGGCTTCCCAAAGTGCTGGGATTACAGGTGTGAGCCATTGCACCCAGTCTGAGTTTTTTTTTTTTTTTTTTAAATTCAAATCAGCACAACATTAGCTCATATAAGTTTTTCAAGTTTTAAAGTTATAACCAACCCGGTAAAGTCTGCAGAAATTTTTTTTTTTTTTTTGTAAATTTATAGTTCCACCGTGATTATTATGCTAATATTTTGGACATCAAAATAGAGCCATCAAAATATCTGCAAAAATTCTTCCAAGGGATTTCTACTTACAGAAGGATAGAATTAACCTTTTTTCCTTCCCATTTATCCCATTAACTGCAACCAAAAAATCCCAGACATTACATTTGAAAAATGTACAAGAAGACCTTGAAAAGTGGAAGGAAGAAGGAAGACTATACAAGAAGCTCGGGACCCAAGTAATGACATGGTGGTGAATTCCTGGATTTTTGTTTTGGCTCCATATATCCTAGATTTGGAGCTGAAAAGATCAGAAACCCAGAAATGACAATAGGTACATATATACACACACAGAGAGAAACAACATCTGACTCTTTCTAGCCAAAGGACAAGGAAAGGGCAACTTAATAAAATGGAAAAATTGGAGGCAATTAACACTTTCATCCACCCATACCTAAGAGAAAAAAGTATGGCCTTATCCCTACTTAGGCCATCAATGCCCTAATGAATAATCTACATTTCTACCTTCACCAGGCTCTGACAAGGTCTCCTCACTTCCACCAGGGTAGTGTCAAAGAAGATCACATAGAAGCCAGGACATTCATCCCTGCCAGGCAGCAACCAGGCCACCCTCTACCCTTTGTAACATCAGTGGAGATAACATAGGAATCCTGAACTTCTACCCCTACCATCCCTACATGTTGGGATGGTGTCAAACTAGGCTTAGAGGAGAGTGAGGACTTTCACCACCATCCAGCAATAATGACACCAATACTCAACCCCCCTCCCGCCACCACCAGGGTGTCAGTGGTAGATGAGTTGTTTATAGTTACAAGGCATTCCTATTCTTCCTAGCCAGGGAGGTATCAATGGAAGTCTAGTGGAAGCTGGAAGTCCTGTCCATGCCAGTAGTAATAAAGAACGCTTGCCCACTAATATATCAGCAGAGGACAGGTAAAGAAACATGAGCTTCTACCTCCAACTGCCATTAATTCTACTTCCGCTTCCCCTACTGGAGCAATGCTGGAGAAACCCAGCTAAAACTGAAGGTTTAAACAAGATCCAGAATCTCATAATATCATACCCAAAATGACTAGGTTTCAACTGCAAACTACTTATTACACAAACAATCAGGGAGATTTTAATGAAATGAAAAAAAAAAAAACAACATTTGGTGCTAATACCAAGGTAAGCAAATGAACCCCCAGCAATTGCCAGAGGCAATTAAATAACATTTGACTTCAGTTTCATTTAATTCAAGGTTAAGAGGGGGACCTTGTCATAGCCTGGTGAAGGTAAAAATGTAGATTACTCATTAGGGCATTGATGGCCTAGGTGGGGATAAGACCAACTTTTTTCTCTTATGTATGGGTGGATGAAAGTGTTAATTGCCTCAAATTTTTCTATCTTCTTAAGTTGCTTTGGCCAGAGAGAGTCATATGTTGTTTCTCTGTGTGTGTGTGATTGTGCACTTATACCTGATAAATAAAACTATAAAACTTTTGGGAAAATAACATAGAAGATAAACTTTGGAGTCTATACTAGGCAAAGAAATCCTAAACTAATAGCTTGGCCCATAAAGGGCAAAACTGATAAATGGGATTTTATCAAAATTTAAATATTTTGTTCTGTAAAGGATTAAGAGGATGAGAGCACAAGCTATAGACTGAGAGAAAATATTTGCAAACTAGTTATTTTATAATGATTAATATACAGAAAATATTAAAAAAATCTCAAAATGCAGCTGTAAAAAATCCCCCAAAAATCCAGTTAGAAAATGGGCAACATACATGGACAGATCTTTTGGTTAAAAGGATACACAGATGGCAAATAAGTGCACGAAATGATGCCAAACATCATTAGTTATTATAAATGTGAAATATCACAATACATATTTTATATGTGTACTACACAGCAATCATATGAATGTCCTTAGTTGATTTTAAAGAATACCATTCAGTTTATAGCCCTGTCACTTAAGTGGCCATGTTTTCTACAGAATTCTCTTATAACCCACAATCTAATGCCACTTGACTAAGTCAGGAATGGCACTAGACAAAAAGTCAAGTAAATCTTAATTAAGTTATAATCTAGGATCTTAGCGATCAGGTGAATTAAGCCAAGCATATTCTCTCTTTTGAAAATTTAAATACACACACACACACACACACACACACACACACACAAACACACAAAGAATAGGCTGTGTGCTTGTTATTAAATTACATTGTCTCAGTTCAGGTCCATCCCCCTCTTGCTCTGATATGCTGGGGCTGTGTCTGTGTGAAGCATATATTTTTCTTTGCCACCTGGTTCCCTGTTTGCCAATACAGGGAGACAGAGGGAAACTAGAAGCTTGAAAGTGAAGAAGAAAGTGATTCCTGTTTTTGACAATGTCACCCTGTTGGTTCCACTAGCCATTAAGCAGCAGTTGGTTCTATTTTATACATTTTTCTACAATTCCAGAAAAAACCTGATTGTACTCTTTTCTAGTGGTACAACTGGTACCCCTTCCTCAGTGATGTGATTCCAGTCCTGCCTGTGGATTCCTTTATAGTTCTTCAGGCTGTAACACCGGCTGAGTAAGATTCCCTACAAAATTCTGTATCCCAGCTCCATGGGTTCCCCAATTTAAGATTCTGGGGTACAGCCCCAGATGGCAGCCTGTCCTTAAAGGCAAAACTTTTAGCTCTGTGGAGTCCTTGCTGAGCTTTTAAAGGTTCTCCATTTTTTCAAGGAACACTCTCACCCATCACTCCTGTATTCCAGTTCTTCAAAGCCCCTCCTCCATTATTCTAAATTCTAATAATCTCTGACTCTTACTTTTGTCCCTGTATCTGGGATATCCACTCCCTGTAGTGACTACCTTTATGATTCCTCAGTGTTTTTTTTTTTTTTTTTTTTTTTTTTATTTGCCAGTAACTGGCTAACCATCCTTTGATAACTCTGCCCATTAAAATACATGGTGTGGTTTCTGTTTCCTGAATGTAGCCTGATTTACACAGGTAATTAGTAGCAGGAGTTGAAGCTGTTAATGGGAAAGCAGCTGCAGAGGCCATGATTGGCTATGTGCAAGGCAAAATTTTAAGAGGAACCAATATTAAAAGGCTAAGATAAACAATCAGAAGCAAAAAAGAACAGAAATGAATAGCCATTCAGGGAGAAGTAGAGTTTCAAAAAGTTTAAAGTCTCTGTTGCTCATAAGAATGACACAGCATATAAGAAGCTTCTAGAACTGCCTTTCTATCATATTCTTAATTTCTTAATTTGGTTTCAGTTCCAGCCCACACGTTGCCAGAAAAATTCCCTTTTTACATAGGTCACCTAAATGAGTCTTTTTTTCACAATAAACAAAAGAGCCTAATGAAATGAGTCTTTTTTCACAATAAACAAAAGAGCCTTCCTTGTGTATAAATAGAAAGACTAAGTTTGAAGGCAAGGAAAAAAAAACAATTACATATGTTTAAAAAACAAGATTCATGTCTTCTCTCTCTTTTGGTTGATATTTCTCTTGAGTGACTGGTACCTTATCTTTACCTTACCATTGCTTCATCATCTTTACAGAGCACTTCACACTTGTAAATGCCTTCATATCTAGGTTCTTATGTGACTCTCCAAATAAAGTGATATCCCTGAAGATAGATTAACATATCTTCTATTCAGCTTAATCTACATAATGTGATGGAGTTGATGAAAGAAAGGTTTGTCTTCTGGGAGAATCATGAGTTATGAATGTAGGACAGATAGCTGTTATAAATGCAACTGAGAGAGAGCTAAATATTAACAGGAAAATGCATGAGCAATACCTTTTACCTTCATTTCCGGTCTACTTATAACACATCTACTTATGCCTTAAGACACCGCAAATAATTCAAGTAGTTGCCAGTTAAAAGGGAAAGTACAGACTTCTTCCCTACCCTGAATGGTGCTTAACTTAACTAAAATTTGATCTTTTTTTCACCTTAACACAGTGAAACCCCACAGATGAATGAAGAGATTGTTTCAATTGTGCAGAGCTACGTAGCTCCTATTTCTAGGTGTGAGTCTCCTTGACTCTTGATGGTATAACAATTATTAACTACAGAGGATGCTACAACCCAATCCTCCAGCTTACAAACTGCCACTTGTTCTAAATTACTTAGACTTTCATTCTTCCCCACTGGTTCCTTCAGACAAGTGGAAGTTAGCCAATAGCCCAACAGAAAATATTTTCCTGCTGTCACCACATCAAGCTTTCCAATTTCTTCAGGTTTTCAGAGACAATCGAAAGCCAGCAACCATTCCCAAACACTTTGTTCCATATGAATAAATGAACCACTGCCCCAGTTTCAAAAATAGGAGCTGGGGCTTCACCATTTGTCCACCTGTTTTATTCTGAATACCAAGTAGGCCAATCTGCCACTCTTTTAACTCCTGTGGTAGTGCTCAGAAACATCTGTTTGGAAACAGTTTGACTCCTGCCCTTCTGCATAAATCACTACTGGTAAAAGTTTTATGAGGTGGGAACTTTTTCCCCCTGCTTTCTCTTTTTATACCTGAATGAAGCCCAAATGAACAAGATGAAGTGGCTAGACATTTAGCCATATGCTGGTATCCACATGTGTACATTCGGGAGGGAAGAGAAGTTGTCAGCTGTACCAAAGGAGAATTAGAATTATCTGAAATGTTATTAACAACCCCATAGACAATGAATTTTTGAAGGATTCTCATCGGGTAAATGATGTCTCTTACTTACCTGTAGCAAATTGTTCATGGACTGGTTTCCCTGTTTGCAAAATTTGAATCCACTTAATTTATGGTGATTCCAAAGTAGTTTCAGGATGTTTCCATATCATTAATCCACATAAGTTATCCTTGCTTTTTCAGTAACTCCTACATAAAATAGAATAAAAGGACATAATTAGTATTATTTAATGCTCAATAAATGCTGGTAGATTTTAACACCTATAGCTCACACTGAAAAAAAAAAAAGAAAAAAGAAAAAAACATATTGACTGTTTTTATTTTTTATATGATAGAAAATAATGGGAAAACATATTTTCTCTTTGAAAAACTATGCCAATTTTAGAGTATTTTGGAAATATAATTACACCAAGTAGTAGATGTCCAGGTGATTGGTAAAGGCTAAATAAAAGTTTATTGATTAGAGACTCAATATAATAGCTTTGATTAAAATTTGCTTGTTCCTGCATGCCCTAAGAAGGTGGAAAGGAATTTAACATCTGAGAAGTTACCATAGATCTGTGCTATGTGAGTTACTTTTACACGTATTATTTTATTCAACTGGCAATGTTTCTAAGAACTTACTATCCATACTGTCTGACAGATTTTTTTTAGCCTAATTTTTCAAGTTATAAAGCAAAGACTTAAAAATAGGGGATGTTAGATGATAAGTCCACTTAAACTGAATACACTATCCACTTGTTTTAGTCAGATGGTGGAGAAGACCATTGATCATTGCTTTGTTTTGTTTAAATAATTAATATCAAAATATTTTTTTGTGTGTTGAATCTGACCTAAGACAAATGAAAGGAGTTATTTTGACACTAGTCTAATTAAGAATTCCAAAGAAACATAGATAATGAATTTCCTGTCACAATGTATCATATTATGATGAAACACCTTAAGCACTATTAAATAAAATTTGGAGAAGGTCGTGCTTTGGACTGAACTCCTGCGATAGGCCCCAGTAGACCAAACCAAAATGGAGCCACTCACATTAAGTGCCATGCAATTGAAGTAATACTTTAAAAAACAGGAAAATATCCAAACAGTCCATTTTTTTCCCCAAAATAACTAGAGATTCACATAAACCATTTGAAAAAGGGCCAGTCATCCCAACCCAGCATGATAAGGAAGTCTTT
Organism: Cebus imitator; assembly: GCF_001604975.1. NCBI lineage: Eukaryota > Metazoa > Chordata > Mammalia > Primates > Cebidae > Cebus > Cebus imitator. The sequence goes on along the minus strand of NW_016107373.1, from coordinate 6,993,308 downwards.
TCTACCTTAATTTCCCTAACAAGAAAAGTGACCTGACATTAACCAATCTGTGTTTATGTATATGCTGTTTCCTTGTTTCTGCTCCAGCTACCTTTGAAAAACTGACTGTTCTGCTGTATCTAATGAAGTGCATTCCTATTTTTATAGATAAGATGCTGCCCAATACATGAATCATTAATAAAAGTCGATTTGATTGTCAAACCCAATTTGTTGAAATTTTGTTATTTGACATCACATAATTTTCCCCCATTACATTTGTTTTTGCCTGAAATTGCATGTCTATTTAGGATTTACAGTACTTTTTAAACTAAATTTAACAAAAATAACTTCCTGTGCATCTAAATGATATTGCTTATTTCATGTAACATTCTTTTATATTAACGAGTTTTTATTAAGAGACTGTCAGTCATAGTAGTTCTCTTTGACAAGACCGTAAGAATCATTATGACATGAAAAACCACCCATTAGTGCCCTCTTATTTCCAAAAATAGCCAGCCACAGAAAACCCTCTGCCCCTCACATTAAACTTCTCTCATTTGAAACATCCCCAAACTGCTCAAGTTCCCCCTTGTAGCCAACCAATACTTGTAAAATGTACCATTTAGAAAATCTCTCTAGTTTCCATAATCCCATCTTAATAGAACATTTGCCAGTCAGGTAAGTCTGACTATTCTTTTATTTGACATCCTAAAATTTACTCTCCTTCCAACTCTTTGGAAACTTGGCTTAAATGAAAGATATAGCAGAGGTATCCCCTTGCCATAAACTTAGGAATAAACAGTCTTTGTAAATTTTTTCTCAGATTTAGTTTTGATGAGTGTCATTCTGTTTTATTAGGGGAATATTTAGGACAATGTGTAAGTCTGGAGAGAAGTGTCTTAACATGTTCTGCAATTTGAAGATCCTTCCTGGTACATGGTAAGAAAACATAGTACAGCTAATTTAAAATAGATGGGGGAAAAGGGAGAAAGGAGAAAGAGAGAGAGAGAAAGAAAAAGAAAGAAAAAAGTCCTGAATTACATGGGAGAATGAATACTAAAGCTGGAAAGTAGAATAAATGATTGCCCAATTCTCATTCAATTTATGAAATATCTAGAAGACACTTAATATACCAATGTCATATGCCACTGTTAAAATTTAATAAAATATCCAACTATTGGAGATCCGCTATAAGCTAGACACCAATCAAGCAATTTCCATGCATTATCTAATTTATTCACTAGGGAAAATTGGGGCATCAATAGAAAACTATATATTTAGCACACCCTTCTGCTTATCAGAAGGTGATTCTATGGAAGAAGTCTACGGAATTTACAACTCAGTCAATTGTAAATAACTGCTAGCAATGCAAAATAATTTTTCTCTGTAAAAACAGTTTTATTTTTCTGTTCAGTAATGTGGTTCACTTGACTTCCTTCTCCGTGAAATAAGCTAGTTTTGCTTGCATTTACAAATCCATTTCAATATTTCTTATTTATATGTGTCTTTATTTTGGATTTTCCTTTGAACTGGTTAGAATACTCTGGTTCTCTCACTGATAAATGAGTGATGAAAAAATTTAAACATCTGTTCATTTTATATTTGTATGAGAGTTGTGATTTTAACTTTTTTGAAAATGATCTTTTGATCATTCTTTACAAAAACTCAATTGGGATTATATATTATTGAATATATTTTACAGACAAGGCTTAGCAGGGTCTCATGACTTGCCTAAAGGCCACAAACATCCACTGTGCACCTCCTGTCTGTTAGGTAATATGCTAGATGCCAGGGCTGCAAAACTAAACGAGGTTGTGTTTAGCCTCAGGGTCAAGAAAACAGGAGCAAATCTTTAGTGAGGATTGCCTCCTATGTAAGGTGCTTTCATAGACATCCAGGAACTAAACACATTTGATGAATACATACTACTTGAAATTCACTTGCTATATAAAATATTGAACTCAAATAGATTCAAACAGTGTTATACTCATTATCTCAACTTGCTCTACAAACTATTGGTAACTAAATTCAGGAATGAAATAGACTTGTATAGGAAGAGATACTTAATTACTATCTTCTAATCCTTCAAGTCACCATATGAGGTAGGCATTCTTCCCATTTTTAAAGATAAAAAAAGAGTCTCAGAGAAAATAGTGTTTAAAAAAAAAGTCACAGCACTAAAGAATACGAAGAGATAGCAGGATCACACAACCCAATGTCCTCATTCAAAAGATGAACAACTAGAGCTCATGGGAGACACAGTAGCTCCCTAAAATCTCATGTCCACCTAGAAGCAAATGCAGGTGCTTCATCCATTGATCATACTGCATCTTTCTACTTATCTGAGACAGTGAGGAAGGAGAATGGAACCACATATTAGAATCAGTGAGAAAGGAGAGGGAAAATTATTAAACTTCTCTTAAGGTTTTCAGGAGGCCACGAGGGGTCTAATATAGTTTGGCTCTGTGTCCCTACCCAAATCACCTTGTTTATAATCACCATAATCCCCACATCTCAAGGGCAGGACCAGGTAGAGGCAACTGAATCATGGGGACAGTTTCCCCATGCTGTTTTCATGATAGTGAGTGAATTATCATGAAATTTGATGGTTTTATAAGCATATGGCTTTTCCCCTGTTGAATTTCATTCTCTCTTCAGCCACCCTGTGTAGAGGTGCTTTGTGCCATGACTGTAAGTTTCATGAGGCTTTTTCATTTATGTGGAACTGTGAGTCAATTAAACCTCTTTTTAAAATAAATTACCCAGCTTCAGGCAGTTCTTTACAGCAGATTGAGAATGGACTAATATAATTAATTGGTACCAGGAGTTGGGTGCTGATAAAAAGATACCTGAAAATGTGGAAGTGACTTTGGAACTCGGTAACAGGCAGAGGTTGGAACAGTTTGGAGGGCTTAGAAGACAGAAAAATGTGGGAAAGTTTAGAACTTCCTAGAGACTTGAAGGGCTCAGAAGACAGGAAGATGTGGAAAAGTTTGGAACTTTCTAGACACTTGTTGAATAGCTTTGACTAAAATGCTAATAGTGATATGGACAATGAATTCCAGGTTGAGGTAGCCTCAGGTGGAGATGAGGAACTTCTTGGGAACTGTAGTAAAGGTCACTCTTGCCATGCTTTAGCAAAGGGACTGGTAGGATTTTGCCCCAGCCCTAGAGATCTGTGGAGCTTTGAACTTGAGAAAGATGATTTAGCATATCTGGTAGAAGAAATTTCCAAGCAACAGAGCATTCAAGAGGTGACTTGGGTTCTCTTAGAAGCTATTCAGTTTTATGGATTCACAAAGATATGCTTTGGAATTTAAACATGTCTAAAAGGAAAACAGAGCATAAAAGTTTGGAAAATTTGCAGCCTTATTATACAATAGAAAACCTAATTTCTGAGGAGAAATTCAAGCCCACGGTAGAAATTTGCATAAGCAATGAGGATCTAAATGTTAATCATCAAGAAAATGGGGAAAATATCTCCAGGCCATGTCAGAGGTCTTCATGTCAGCCCTGTCCGTCACAGGCCAAGAGGCCTAGAAGAAAAAACTGGTCTCATAAGCTGGGCCTAGGGCTTTGCTGCTTTGTGCAGTCTTAGGACTTGGTGTCCTGCATTCCTGCTAGACATTTTAAATGGGGCCAAGGTACAGCATGGGCCATTGCTTCAGAGGGTGCAGGTCCCAAGGCTTGGCAGCTTCTATGTGTTTATCCTGTGAGTGCACAAAGCTGAGGTTTGGGAACCTCTACAAGATTTCAGAGGATGTATGGAAACACCTGTACATTCAGGCAGAAGTTTGCTGAGGGGCAGAGCCCTCATGGATAACCTCTGCTAGGGAAGTGCAGAAGGAAAATGTGGGGTTGGAACACACACACAGAGCCCCCACTGGGGTACTGCCTAGTGAAGCTGTGAAAACAGGGCCACCACCCTCCAGACCCCAGAATTGCAGATCCATTGACAGTTTGCACTGTGTGCTGGGAAAAGCCACAGACACTCAGTTACAGCCCATGAAAGTAGAAAACAGGGCTGCTATTCCCTGCAAAGCCACAGGTGAAGAGCTGCCCAAGGCGAATGGAGCTCACTTCTTGCATCAGCATGTCTTGAATGTGAGAAATGGAGTAGAAGGAGCTCATTTTGGAAGTTTAAGACTTAATTACTGCCCTATTGGATTTTGAACTTGCAGGGGGCCTGTAGCCCCTTTGTTTTGGCCAATTTATCCCATTTGGAAAGGATGTATTTACCCAATGCCTGGAGTCCATTGTATCTATAAAGTAACTAAACTGCTTTTGATTTTACAGACTTACAAGCAGAGGGGACTTGATTTGTTTCAAGTGAAACTTTGAACTTTTACTTTTGGGTTAATGCTGAATTGAGTTAAGGCTTTGTGGGACTGTTGGAAGGACATTATTGTTTGAAATGTAAGGACATGATATTTTGGAGGGGTCAGGGGAGAGTGAAATGGTTTGGCTCTATGTTCCTACCCAAATCTCACCTTGAATTATAATCCCAATAATCCCCATGTGTCAAGGGTGGGACTGGGTGGAGATAATTGAATCATGGTGGTGGTTTCTCCATGGCATTTTCTTTATAGTGAGTTCTCACAAAATCTGATGGTTTATAAGTATCTGACATTTACCCTGTTGTCACTCATTCTCTTTCCTGCTGTCCTGTGAAGAGGTGCCTTTCACAATGATTGTAAGTTTCCTGAGGCCTCCCCAGCCATGAGGAACTGTGTGTCAATTAAACCTCTTTTCTTTATGAATTACACAGTCTCAGGCATTCCTTCACAGCAGTGTGAGAACAAACTAGTATTGGTTCCCTTTCCAACTGCATTTGCCTATTTATTTATTCATTTAGCTGATCTGAAAAATTATTTGAATTTATTTTCACATCTACTTTAATATAATTTTGTGTGTATATTAATCTCATACTTAAGTAATATGTGTTAATTTCAAAAAAAGAAGTGACCCACTTCTGTGATGCAAGCATTCTTACCATACAAGGGACACAATATCAGGTGGCCTCTCTGTTCTGCTTGTGGAAGTGATGCAGAATAAGCCTGCTCACTTACTACATATGGATGGCCATAAATATTTCTTATAAACACTTGTGTGAAAAAGAGGAGAAAATTAGGGGAAAAAAGGAGAAAACAAGAATAGGAGAACAGGAAAGGTAGAGTAGAGAAGGAGAGAGAAAAGAAGGTTGGAAAACGGGGATGATGGCTCATGCCTGTAATTCCAGCACTTTAGGAGGGTGAGGTGGGTGGATCACCTGAGGTCAGGAGTTCAAGACCAGCCTGGTCAACATAGTGAAACCCTGTCTCTACTAAAAATACAAAAATTAGCCAGGTATGATGGTGCATGCATGTAATCTTTCAAAAAGGCAGCAACTGTCATCATTCATAATAACACAAAGGCTACTTGAATGGTCAAGTGCCATTCTGGCTGGATTCAAATAAACTCAAGGAGGGAACCATGTGTTTAATATCAACATGGAAGAACAAGGGAATAGTTTTTCTGGTTGGTTAATAACAATATGGAGGCTGGGTGTGGTGGCTCATCCCTATAATCCCAGCAATTTGGGAGGCTGAAGTGGGCAGATCACCTGAGGTCAGGAGTTTGAGACCAGCCTGGCCAACATGGTGAATTACCATTTCTACTAAAAATACAAAACAAAACAAAACAAAACAAAAGAAGACAAAAAAAAAATACTAGCCAGGCATTGTGGTGGGTACCTGTAATCCCAACTACTTGGTAGGTGGAGGCAGAATTGCTTGAACCCAGGAGGTAGAGGTTGTAGTAAGCCTAGATCATGCCATTGCAATCCAGCCTAGGCTATAAGAGTAAAACATCTCAAAACCAAAACAAACAAACAAACAAACAAAAAAACATGCTATTATCAAGTCTACGGACTCTGTTCAGTAGAAAAAAAATAGGTTCACATGACAGAAAATACTAGAAGAGACCTTGGTAAAAGTTTTGAAAGCCACGTTGCTATGTTGTACTGTTGCCCCCTGAAGTTTGAAGACTCTATAGAAACCCACCATCCTGGCCAGCTTTACACTTTGCTCATAAATTCAGGTAGAAGATCCCACTGTTGGCACAAATGGGAGGAAAGGAGTCATTTCTTATTATCTCCACATGAAGAGTGTGGCTGAAAATTTGGCAGGTCTCAAAATCTCTGGCAGAGTCAATTAGTCTGTTCTCACACTGCTATAAAAAGACATACCTGAAACTGGAAGAAACAAATGAGGTTTAATTGACTCACAGTTTTGCATGGCTTGGGAGACCTCAGGAAACTTATAATATGGTGAAAGGGAAACAAGGCAGGTCTTATATGGCAGGAAGAGGAAGAGAGAGAGTGAAGAGGAAATTTCCACACACCTTTAAACCATCAGATTTCATGAGAACTCACGTGTGACATGGTAAAACCCTCATAAAACTGCATACCTCAACCATACCTCAGCTTTCTATTGAAACTGCTCTCTGTAACCCTGATGTGACAGGCAAGCAGTCCAAACCCATGCATCTTGGCCCCTGTGACTTGTAATAACTAAGGTCTGTAATTTCCACCCTACCCAGGCAATGTGTAAACTAACACTTATCTTGACTTCTGTGAACCACTTAAGTAACAATCAGAATGTCCAAAGCCCCTCACCCCCACCCCCACCCCCACACAGGAGATGGTTTATGGGCATAAAAGCTCTTGACACCCTCCTTTGGGGGCCACGGGTTGGAGAGATGTGAGCCCTCCATGGATGCCGGCAATAAAGACCCTGCAATTTGCCATACTTTTGTCATGGTTTTGACTTTCTACGCTTGCTCTGGTACAACACACTCACTATCATGAGAACAGAAAAAGGAAAATCCACCTCCATGAGCCAATCTCCTCCTACCAGGTACCTCCCTCAACATTAGGAATTACAATTCAACATGAGATTTGGGTGGGGACACAGAGCCAAACCATATCACTACATCTTAGCAGCTTATAGTCTAGATCCTTTGAACTTACATCCTTATGAGTGCTAACCATAGAGATAAAGCAGATTTGATGGTATTTTTTCTTTTTCTTTTTGGCCACCTTCTTTTGAGACAGAGTCTCTCTGTGATGCCCAGGGTACAGTACAATGGTGTGATCCTGGCTTACCGTAATCTCCACCTCCTGGGTTCAAACAATTCTCCTCCCTCAGCCTCTTAAGTAGCTGGGGTTACATGCATGCACCATCATGCTTGGCTAATGTTTGTTTTTTTAGTAGATACAGGGTTTCACCATGTTGGCCAGGCTGGTCTCGAACTCCTGACCTCGAGTGATCCACCCACCTCACCCTCCTAAAGTGCTGGAATTACAGGCATGAGCCATCGTGCCCGGCTTTCCAACCCTTCTTTTCTTCTCTCTCCTTCTCTACTCTACCTTTCCTGTTCTCCCATTCTTGTTTTCTCCTTCTTTTCCTCCCTAATTTTCTCCTCTTATTCACACAAGTATTTATAAGAAATATTTATGGCCATCCATATGTATTGAGTGAGCAGGCTTATTCTGCATCATTTCCACAAGCAGAACAGAGAGGCCACCTGATATTTGTGTCCCTTGTATGGTAAGAGTGCTTGCATCATAGAAGTGGGTCACTTCGTTTTTTTTTTTTTTTTTTTTGAAAAAGGCAATACCTCTGTTGCTTGATGAACTCTGTTTATGTCCTTTCAGTCATTCACAATATGCCTTTCACATTGGGCTGATTTTGTAAGGCCTTCACACTCTCCAGAGACTTTCCCTTAGGAAATTTACCACCTTCTATTCCTTTCCAAGGCATCAAAATTCTAATGAAGTTGTGTACTATGTAAACCTATGCTAATTTCAGTCATTATGCAGATGTCCAAGTATATTGCAGGTTTCCACCTAAAAGTGTTATATCTCTCTAGAGTCAAAGGTAACTGGATGAGCTGCTGATCTTTTTGTTAAAATATCCACATATCACAATGCCACTGAATTTGTCAAACTTCTTCCAAGTATACAAGATCCCCTAAAGAGGTCGGTAAATTGAGCATTGCAGAAATGCAGCTTGTATTTAAAATTGCATGATGAAAAAAAAATTTAAAGAATGTTAACTTTTTCTTTAGGCACAATCTCCCACCTTCGTGCATTTTAAATACATCTGCTTTTGATATCATTTAACAGGCTCTATTTGGCTACCTCTAAGCTACCAAAAAAGGTGTAAAAAAGTATTTTTTAATGTTTTATTCCATATAATCCTAAAGACAATTTTAAAAGATCTGCCTGGGATGAATCATTTTTTTTTAACAGAAAGAAGTTGATATTTAGTGAAGTTACAAGGTATGGCCAAGGCCACACAGATATTATTTTGTTTCACAACTGTTAAAACTCAGACCTTATGTGAGTCTTCATGTTTCTTCCAGATGTATCAAAGGTCTTATTACTTAAAAAATGTTGAGTCTAATGATTGGTCTAAGCTGGGCTTTTCTTGTGTAAGCAGCTCCAAATATTTAAATGTGAATATGTGCTGCACAGTAAGATGCTTCAAACTGAGTCATGCTCTCTGCAGGGTGTGAAAGGAAAATATCTTGGGCTCCCAAAATTACTAAACTGACAGGAAAATTTAGGCTGAAAACTGTTTAGGGAAAACCTGCTTCCCATTCTATTCAGTTATCTCTCTGCTCGCTAACATAAATGCATACCTGATTGCCTTCATTGGAAAGGCTAATCGGAAACCCAAAACAATGAAGCCATTTGTCTCTCACCTATCTGAGACCTGGAAGCCCTCTCCCTTCTTTGAGTCTTCCTCCCTTTGCTTCCAGTTGTCCTGCATTTCCAGACCAAACCAATGTACTTCTTCCATATAGTATTGTCTCATATCTTCCTAAAATGTATAAAACCAACTGTGCCCCAGCCACCTTGGGCACATGTTGTCAGGACTTCCTCAGGCTGTGTCATATACTTTTGTCCAAAATTCATGGGTCCTCAACCTTGGCAAAATAAGCTTTCTAAATTAACTGAGGCCTGTCTCAAATCTTTGGGGTTCACAAGTGGAAATAGGGAGCCTCCCATTTAGCCTTGTGGCCAATTATATCTATAATATATCAATATCAGTACAATTGGATTAAGGGCAAAGAACAAGTGCAAGATATACTAAACAACAGAGCCAGACTTCGCAGATGGACGTAGGTGCAAGTTGACAGTTTCCTAGCTCCACTCAATCACTGTGGTCTTTCCACATGTCTGGATCAAAGAGCCAATATTTTCTAAAAAGCAAAACTACATCATTAAAATAATGTTATCTTGTAGTAAGCATTAGATCAGGACACAGATTAACTCTTCCTTATATGTGTCCTTTATATTATAGGAAGGGTAAGGAATTTTGTGTCCCACGGTAGGCAAATGTGGCTTCAAACCTTTATGTAGAATTCAGAACACCTACCCTTGGCTCTTGCCTACCATCCAGTCTTGACATGAAAGCTAAAAGAGCCCCATTTAAGGTTGAATCATGATGCTTAAATACTAAGACTCACTAATAGAAATCTTCTTATCTTCCGTCTTTTGTCAGTAGGTTTATTTCAGGGTTCTGTAACTGAGGGACTGTGTTAAAGAAAAAAATCTCTTTCAGGGTCCTCAAGGGGTGTGGTTTCAAAGGTAAGAGATTCCCAGCACCACACCTCCATCTACCCCCTGTCCGGGAATGTAAAGTTATTTGTCTGACTTTCCTGTGTGCAGGCTAGGTAGAAAAATCCAGCCCTTCTCTCTCCACCATCTCGCTGTCCATCCACTGGCACTCTTGCTCGCCCACAGGTCCCGCCTGCGGCCCCAGCCGCAGTGCCACAAACTCACTTTCCAGATAGTCTCCTAGGGATGTTCCCCATATTTGGGAACAGATAGGAGCAATTGTTCACAGTGACCTCACATTGAAACATTGTAGATCACTGAAAGAAATGAAGAGGTGAAGAAATTGTGGCAGATAGAAAAAAAGAAATTCTACTAATATGCAGGATTTGGTCTTGCAAAAGAGCCTCTAGTACTGGGATTTTAAAGAGCATAGTTTTGGAGACTTCCACCAAGATGGCCAAATAGGAACAACTACAGAAAGCGGTTCCCAGTGAGAGAGACCCAGAAGGCAAGTAATCTCCACATTCCCAAACAAGGTACCAGGTTCATTCAAATGGGTCTTGTTGGACAGTGGGAATAGCCCAAAGAGGATGAAGAGAAGCAGGGTGGGAGTAGCCCAAAGAGTGCTAACTGAACCAGGGAGGCACTGCCCCACCCAGGAAGTGTAACTGGCCTGGAGGATCGGGGACCTTACACCCTCGGCACTCTGGTCCAGATATTGTACTTCCCCTATAGCCTCTGCAACCCCAGTGAAGGAGAATGCCACCAGGCTGAAAATCGTGAGTTATGATGAAACGTATCTTAAAATAATAAAAGCTATTTATGAAAAATCCACGTCCAGTATCATATTGAATGGGCAAAAACTGGAAGCATTCTCTTTGAAAACTGGCACGGACAAGGATGCCCTCTCTCACCACTCCTATTCAATATAGTATTGGGAGATCTAGCCAGAGCAATTAGGCAAGAAAAACAAATAAAGGGTATTCAATTAGGAAAAGAGGAGTCAAATTCCAGATGATATGATCGTATATTTAGAAGACCCCATCATCTCAGCCAAAAAACTTCTTAAGCTTATAAACAACTTCAGCAAAGTCTCAGGATACAGAATCAATGTGCAGAAATCACAAGTATTCCTATATACCAATAACAGACATCAGAGAGCCAAATCATGAGAGAACTCCCATTCACAAGTGCTACAAAGAGAATAAAATACCTAGGAATACAACTAACAACGGATGTAAAGGACCTCTTCAAGGAGAACTACAAACCACTGCTCAAGGAAATAAGAGAGGACACAAACAGATGGAAAAACATTCCATGCTCATGGTTAGAAAGAATCAATGTTGTGAAAATGGCCATATTCCTCAAAGTAATTTACAGATTCAATGCTATCCCCATCCAGCTGCCATCAACGTTCTTCACAGAACTGGAGAAAACCACTTTAAACTTCATATGGAACCAAAAGAGAGCCCACATAGACAAGACAATCCTAAGCAAAAAGTTAGAGGCATCACGTTACCAGACTTCAAATTATACTACAAGGCTACAGTAATCAAAATAGCATGGTACAAGTACCAAATTAGAGATATAGACCAATGGAACAGAACAGAGGTCTTGGAAGCAATGCCACACATCTACAACCATCTGATCTTTGACAAAACTGACAAATCACACAATGGGGAAAGGATTCCCTGTTCAATAAAGGGAGTTGGGAAAACTGGCTAGCCATGTGCAGAAAGCCGAAACTGGATCCCTTCCTTACACCTTACACTAAAATTAACTCCAGATGGATTAAAGATTTAAACATAAGACCTAACACTTTTATAAAAACCCTAGAGGAAAACCTAGGCAATACCATTTGGGACATAGGCATAGGCCAGGACTTCAGGACTACGAAAAGCATTGGCAACAGAAGCCAAAATAGAAAAATGAGATCTAATTAAACTTAAGAGTTTCTGTAAAGCAAAAGAAACAATCATTAGAGTGAAACAGCAACTAACAGAATGGGAAAAAATTTTTGCAATCTACCCATCTGACAAAGGCCTAATATCCAGAATCTAAAAGGAACCAAAGCAGATTTACAAGAAAAAAACACAACCCCATCCAAATGTGGGTAAAGGATATGACAGACACTTTTCAAAAGAAGATACTTATGGAGTCAACAAACATGAAAAAATGCTCATCATCACTGGTTATTAGAGAAATGCAAATCAAAACCACATTGAGATACCATCTCATGCCAGTTAGAATAGCATTCATTAAAAAATCTGGAGACAACAGATCCTGGAGAGGATGTGGAGAAAAAGGAACAATTTTACACTGCTGGTGGGAGTTTAAATTACTTCAACCATTGTGGAAGACAGTGTGGTGATTCCTCAAGGATTTATAAATAGAAATTCCATTTGACCCAGCAATCCCATTGGATTATAAATCATTCTACTGTAAAGACACTGGCATATGTATATTCATTGCAGCACTGTTTACAATAGCAAAGACCTGAAACAAACCTAAATGTCCTTCAATGATAGAATAGACAAAGAAAATGTGGCACATATACACCATGGAATACTATGCAGCAATAAAAAACAATGAGTTTGTGTCCTTTTTAGGGACATGGATGAATCTGGAAACCATCATTCTCAGCAAACTGACGCAGGAACAGAAAATCAAATACAGCATGTTCTTACTCATAGGTGGGTGTTGAACAATGAGAACATGTGGGCACAGGGAGAGCAACATCACACACTGGGGTAGGTTGGGGGTGGGAGACTATGGGGGTGACAGCAGGGGGCAGGGAGGCTGGGGATGGAAAACCCTGGGAGAAATGCCTGATGTAGGTGACCAGGGGATGGAGACTGCAAACCACCATGGCATGTGTGTTCCTATGGAACAACCCTGGGGGATGCGCAAATGTACCCACAGCTTAAAGTACAATAAAAAAAAAAGGAAAGGAAAGAAAAGAGCATAGTTGCTAAAAATTAAAAGAAAGAAGAAAGAAAGAAAAAGAAAGAAAGAAAGAAAGAAAGAAAGAAAGAAAGAAAGAAAGAAAGAAAGAAAGAACAGAAAGACAGAAAAAGAAAGAAAGAAAAAGAAAGGAAGGAAGGAAGGAAGGAAGGAAGAAAGAAAGAAAGAAAGAAAGAAAGAAAGAAAGAGAGAGAGAGAGAGAAAGGGAAAGAAAGGGAAAGAAAGAAAGAGGAAGGAAGGAAGGAAGGAAGGAAGGAAGGAAGGAAGGAAGGAAGGAAGGAAGGAAGGAAAGGAAAGGAAAGGAAAGGAAAGGAAAGGAAAGGAGGAAGGAAGGAAGAAAAAGAAAGAAAGAAAGAAAGAGAGAGAGAGAAAGAAAGAAAGAAAGAAAGAAAGAAAGAAAGAAAGAAAGAAAAGAAAAGAAAAGAAAAGAAAAGAAAAGAAAAGAAAAGAAAAGAAAAGAAAAGAAAAGAAAAGAACAGAACAGAAAAGTCCAGAAAGAAAAATTCAAAACTCCAGCAGAAGTTTGAAAGAACTCCCCTCATTTGACGAGAACATGAATGGGGAGGGAATAACTCCAGGGTTAAAACCCCAATGCTCCTTACCAATACAGATTTTTTCCTTGGATAGTCTCCCATGGCAGCATGGGAGCGCTCTCTCTCTCTCTCTCTCTCTTCTTCCAGGCTCTTTCCTCTAAGTATTTCTTTCTCTGCCTAATAAATTGCTGTCTGCTAAACTGTTTGGGTCCAGGATATTTATTTGAATGGTAAGCTCACTGTGCCTCTGGGGCCTCTTTCCCCATTCCTGGGGTAAGAGAGACCAAGGACCTGGGCTTATTGAAGCAGGAAACTTGGAGCATCTTTGGGATGCCCCTGCTTCCTCCCCCACCTACAACTTTGGCGAGCCAGCCAGGAGGACATTGTCATACTTCAGAGCAGTGAGTGGTATAGGACCCCTTTGACTTGCTAATCTGTCCTTTTACTTCCTTTAATTTTGCGAAGGAGGAACACTGGGTGACTGGGCCTGTGTGGTGCCATGCACAGCCAGCAATGGCAAGGCCAGGGGGGCACAGCCACCTATGCAAGCCATGCCCAGCGTTTTAATAGCACAGCTGCTGGGACTTAAAGACAAAGGCATCGGGCTTTCTCCAAACCAGCTTCCCTTTCTTGCTGATTTTTCTTTCTCTGGGCCAAGCTGAGGACCGGCAGGAGGAAGGGCAGTCCCAATCTTCCAGTTCAGTCCAGTCGAGGTCAGGCCACCCCAACTTAAACCTCCAAGAAAAAGCCATGTACATGAGCCATGCCCAGCCTTTCAGACTCACAGCAGTGGTAGTGGCTGTGCCAGGCCATGGGAGTGGCTGAGTTGGGCAGCATGCTTAGTCACTTGTGCAAGCCATGCCCAGCCTCTCAGACCCCAACCTCCTGGGTCCAGATTTCCATAAGGCAAACTTCTTCCCAGCTCTTTTCTCTATGGTATTTGCTACATATGAGGCTCTTGGGGTGGCAGTCCAGGGACCCATGCCTGCAGTACCCTCAGGCTGATGCCTATGAGGACCTCCTATAGTGTAAGTGCACAGGGCCAGTTCCCTTAGTCTGCAGTGCTAGGTTATGTCCTAACGGAGTCAGAATCTATCAATGGGTACTGGAGGTTATAGGACATTGTGTTTTTTTGTCATCCCCCAATTTCCCAATCTAACTGAATGGTGCCAGAATTTAATGATGTACAATTTGTCTTGCCTAGGATTGGCTCTCCATACAGCAGAACTTCTCCATCTAGAATACCATAGTCAGACCTTGTCTGAGGCTCAAATAGTTAATTACAGGCCCCACAACCCTAGGGCATATTCCTATGAAGGAAAGTGGGGCAGGGGGTGGGGGGTGAGGCCCAGGTCCTGAGGGCATTGTTCCAGCCTTGGCCAGACAGCCATCCTTTACCTTCTTTAAGATTCTTGTGCTTAGAGGTCCCTCTCAGGGAGTTTATCCTCCAAGGGTGGTTTTATGGTCAGGCCTATGTTAATTGAACTCTTGCTGGGGAATATTGGCACCCATCGCCCAACACTCACTGCCCTAGTTCTTCAAGGACGTGCCAGTACAGGGCCATTAATCCCGGCAGTCCTAATGTCCTTAAGGTGACCATAAGGTCATTTAGACAGTGAGAGTATGCCTATGATGCTGGTAGCCGTGATTAAACCTGGCACACAGGGGGCCCAGAAGATGCTCACTCATCTAGGGCACAAGGAAACTACAAGGTGCTATAACTGGGGGATTCCCCGGGGCTAGCAGTTGCAAGGAATAACCACGGATGCAGGCGTCCCTGTGTTTGATTTCAGATGGGTGCTACTCTTCCCAAGGCAAAATCACCCTTAAAGTGTATCCTGGATAACTGGGACCAATTTGACCCATGATCTTTAAAGAAGAAGAGGCTCATTTTTCTCTGCCAAACAGCATGGGTGTGATACCCATGATGGAGTGAAGAAACCTGGCCTCCTAAAAGGAAGTATAAATTATAACATCCTTCTACAATTAGACCTGTTCTGTAAGAGGGACTGTAAATGGATTGAGGTCCTCTATGTGCAAGTTTTCTTTTCTCTAACGGATAATCCTCAGCTATGTAAGGCCTGTAATCTATACCCTACTAGCCGCTTCTCAGGACTACTCCCAAATTTGGAACTCCCTGCGGCTCTTCCCTCCACAGATGCTGACCAGGTCTCCTCATCTCCTATAACCCAAGAGGAGTCAAGGAAGGCCAAGGATTCTCCTCCTACTCTGCCCCCTACAGGCAGTAGGAGGGGAATTTGGCCCAACCAAGGTACATACTCCTTTTTCACTTTCTGACTTAAAGCAAATCAAGGCGGACTTAGGAAAACTTTCAAATGACTTAGACAAGTACACAGATATTCTGCAGGGCTGGGTCAGTCCTTTGAATTAGATTGGAAAGATATTGTGCTATTGCTCAGTCAAACCCTAACCAGCAATGAGAGGGAGACTGCTATAGCAATGGCTCAAGAGTTTGGGGATACCTGGTACCTTAGTCAAATACATGACCAAATGATGCCAGAGGAAAAGGATAGATTTCCTACAGGTAGACAAGCAGTCCCTAGCATAGAACCTCACTGTGATCCTGACTCAGAACAGGAAGATTGGAGTCATAGGCACCTATTAACCTGTATACTTGAGGGGCTAAGGAGAACTAGGAAAAAGCCCATGAACTATGACAATGTTATCCACCCTAAATAGGAAGAAAACCCAACAGCCTTCCTTGAGCAGTTATAGGAGGCCTTAAGAAAGTATACTCCCCTGTCGCCAGACTCCATTGAGGGTCAGCTAATGCTAAAAGACAAATTTATTATGCAATCAGCAGCAGACATTAGATGGAAGCTCCAGAAGCTGGTTCTGGGGCCAGAACAGTCTGGAATCATTACTAAATCCAGCAACCTCAGTGTTCTATAATAAAGCCCAGGAGGAACAGGCTGAAAGGAACAGGAGACCAGAGAAAAGCCGCAGCCCTAGTCATGGCCTTCAGGCAAGTAGACCCAAGGGGATGGGAAGAGGGAAAGGCTTGGGTTAGCCGCCAGTCTGGCAGTGCTTGCTACCACTGTGGCCTACCAGGAAACTTTAAAAGAAACTGTCCCCAGAGGAACGAACCACCTCCTTGTCCTTGTCCACTGAGCGAAGGGGATTACCATCAGGTACACTCTCCCAGGGTTGAAGGTTCCCAGGGCCTGAGGTGGCTAACCAGATGACTCAACAGCAGGACTGAGGGTGCCCAGGACAAGCGCCAGCACAAGCCATCACCCTCACCGAGCCCCCGTAGAGCTGACCATAGAGGGCCAGGAGGTCGATCTCCTCCTGGACACTGGTGTGGTCTTCTCAGTTTTGCTTTCCTGTCCTGGGCGGTTGTCCTCCAAGTCTGTAACAGTCTGAGGAGTCCTAGCACAAGCAGTCTCCCGATATTTCTCCCAGCCCCTAATCTGTAACTGGGAGATATACTCTTCCCCCATGCTTTCCTCATCATGCCAGCAAGTTCCACTGCCTTGCTAGGGCAGGACCTGTTAGCCAGAGCAGGAGCCATTATCTATATTAACATTGTCAGAGAGGAAATCTCTCTCTCCTGGCCATTATTTAAAGAGGGAATTAATCCTGAGGTTTGGGCAATGGAGGGACAGTTGGGGCAAGCAAAGAATGTATGTCAATTTGAATAAGGCTAAAGGATCCCACCTCTTTTCTTTACTAAAGACAGTACCCCCTAAGACTGGAAGCAAAAAGAGCTACAGAATATTGTCAGGAACTTAAAAGCTCGGGGTCTAGTAAAGTACTGTAACAGCCCTTGTAATACTCCAGTTTTTGGAGTACAAAAGCCTAATGGACAATGGAGGCTGGTACAAGAGCTCAGGCTTATTAATGAAGCTGTGATCCCTTTATAACCACCTGTACCCAACCCATACACCTTGCTCTCTCAAATACCAGGAGAGGCACAATGGTTTACAGTCCTGGACCTTAAGGATGCCTTTTTCTGTGTTCCATTACATCCTGGCTCCTAGTTTCTGTTCACCTTTAAAGACCCTTTAGACCAGAATTCTCCGCTCATCTGGACAGTGTTACCCCAGGGATTTTGAAATAGCCCCAACCTGTTTGGCCAGGCTCTAGCTCAGGACCTTAGTAATTTTTCACATCCAGGTACCCTGGTTCTTCAACGTATGGATGACTTACTTTTAACTGCTAACTCAGAAATCCAGCATCAGCAGGCCACACAGAACCTCCTAAGCTTTCTTGCCACCTGTGGATATAAGGTTTCCAAACCAAAATCCCAACTTTGTAAGCAAGAGGTAAAATACCTAGGGCTTGTCTTGTCTAAGTGCACTCGGGCCCTTGATGGAGAAAGTGTCCAACCCATACTGGCCTTTCTCCATCCAAAGATTATAAAACAGTTGTGGGGATTCTTAGGAATAACTGGTTTCTGCCAATTGTGGACTCCCAGATACGGTAAAATAGCCAAACCCCTATACACTCTGATTAAGGAAACCCAAAAAGCTAACACCCATCTAACACAATGGGACCCTATAGCTAAGGCAGCCTTTCGGACCCTGAAGCAGGCAGTGCTGCAGGCTCCAGCTTTAAGCCTTCCTACAGGGAATGACTTCTCCCTATATGTTACAGGAAAAGTCAGGATTGGCACTGGGAGTTCTCAGACTCGGGGGACCATGTCGCAACCTGTTCTAAACCTAAGGAAGGAAACTGATGCAGTAGCAAAAGGCTGGCCACACTGCTTGTGGGTCATAGCCACAGTGGCTATACTGGTCTCAGAAGCTGTTAGAATAGTGCAGGGGAAAGACATAACTGTATAGAATTCACATGATGTAGTTGGAATTCTGGCTTCTAAAGAAGGCTTATGGCTGTCAGAACCGCTTACTCGTATATCAGGCCTTAATGCTCGAAGGGCCTGTACATCAGCTGTGCACACGTGCAGCCCTCAATCCAGCTACTTTTCTTCCTGAGGAAGGGGCAATCACAGAACATGACTGTCAGCGGGTTATAGCCCAGAACTATGCGGCTTCAGAGGATCTCTTAGAAACTCCTCTAGTCAATCCTGACCTTAACCTATACAGTGATGGAAGTTCATGTGTGGAAAATTGAGTTTGGAAAGCAGGATATTCAGCAGCCAGTGATCAAAAAGTGCTTGAAAGGAATTCCCTTCCTCCTGGAACTAGTGTCCAGCTGGCAGAACTAGTAGTCCTCACTGGAGCTCTAAAATTAGGAAAAGGAAAGAGAATAAACAAATACACAGATTCCAAATAGGCTTACCTGGTTCTGCATACCCATGCTGCCATATGGAAGGAAAGAGAGTTCCTAGCCTCGGCAGGAACTCCCATTAAATATCATAAGGGAATTTTAGACTTATGAGCTGTCCAAGAACCTAAAGAGTTGGCAGTCTTACACTGCTGAGGTCATCAAAAAGGAGATAAGGAAGCAGAGGGCAGTCACCAAGCTACCTAGAGGCAAAAAGGGCAGCTAGATAGATAAGAATTTTAGAAGGACCTTTAATATGGGAAAACCCTCTCCAGGGAACTAGATCTTGATACTCATCAGAAGAGGTAGAGTGAGCAATCTCCCAGGGACATAAAATTCTTCCTTCAGGATAGCTAGCTACTGAGGAGGGAAAAGTACTCCTACCTGCTGCTGGCCAGTGGAAAGTACTTAAAACCCTACATCAAACCTTCCATATGGGTATAGAGAATACACAGCAAATGGCCAAATCTCTATTTACAGAAAAAGGTCTCTTCAAGGCTATCCAAGAAATAGTCAAAGGACGTGAACTATGCCAGAAAAGTAATCATTTGGCACATCACAAAGTTCCTCCTGGGGAACAGCGAACTGGTCATTACCCAGGTGAGAACTGGCAAATAGACTTTACCCATATGCCTAAGTCTTGGCGATATCAATATCTGTTAGGATGTGTAGACACCTATACACACTGGGTTGAGGCTTTCGCCTGTAGAACAGAAAAAGCCCAAGAGGTAATAAAAGTCCTGATTAATATACATAATCCCTAGATTCGGACTCCCTCACTGTCTTCAAAGTGATAACCGCCCTGTCTGCAAAGCTGCAGTGACCCAAGGAATTTCCAAAGCATTAGGAATCTGCCTTCTCAAGGATTTTGGGGCTAGAGTTTTTAAGGGTTTGGAATGAGTCTAAGTGTGAGTGTGGCAATCGTTGAGTGGTGGAAGAGTGCAGTGTAAAGTCATGGGGCAGAAAGATGAACAAGTTGTATTCTCAGGATGACTTGGTTCCTCTCTTGGGGTCCTAAAACTGGTTGATATCAGATGCTCTGCTGGAATTTAGAATTTGCTTAGGCAATTCTTAAACAACAGTCTTAAGATTCTAAGACTGAAGCCTTATGTATAGGAACAATGCAGATGCAAATGGTCAATATCTAGTGTCAAGTAACTTTCCCTTACAAGAAGGTGGGTCAAAGTGATAGCAATGATGGCCCATCTGCAATGGCCACTGTGGGGATGCCAGCTGCAGCAGAGGAGGCACTGCTGGGGCTATGTGCTCTGGGTAGCCAGCAGGAGCCAGGCACAGATGAGATCCAATTCTGGGTGGAGTCCGTGGCCTGGAGTGAGAACTAATGGTGCTTCTTCCAGCCTGCCCGTGGTCACCCATGGACCAATCAGCATGCACTTCCTCCCTTTTGAGCCCATAAAACCCCCAGACTCACAGAGACATTGGGAAGGAGCTACCAACTTTGGGTTTCTCTGACTTGGGAGGACTTGCCTGTGGAAAGGAGTTACCCACAGAGTTACCCACTACGGTCTCCTCTCCCCTTAGGCCTGGACATTATCAGGAAAACCTGCCAGTGGAAACAAGCTATCCACTTCAGATCTTGCCTGTGGAAACAAGCTATGCACTTCATGTCTTCTGAGAGCTGTTCTGTTACTCAAGAAAGCTCCATCTCGCTCACCCTCCAGTTGTCCATGTATCTCATTTTTTTCTGGAAATGGGACAAGAACTCCAAATGGTGGGACTAAAAGAGCTGTAACACAAACAGGGCTGAAACATGCCCCCTTGCTCATCACATTGCTGGCAACAAGGAGGAGAAACAACCTAGGAGTTCGCGGAGCTAGGACTGTGACATCCTCTTTGGGGCTCTGCAGTTCCTGGCATTTCCTAGCTGCTGGGCGCCACTGCGTTCCCCTTGTCCAGACGCAGATGCCTGCAGTGGAAGCTGCTTGTGGTACCTCTGATCCAGCCACAGCCTTGCACAGAGTTGGCAACTGTGCCAGCACCTGGATCTGGCTGCCCCACCACAGCAGCTGGCATGCCTCGCAGTGTGCAGAGGTCAGACCTCATGCTTGCTTGCCCACACACCACTTGCCACTCAAAACCTGGCTTGCCTTCAGCAGGCACGGGGTCTAGGCCAGTAGCATGAGCTGAGTGCAGCTTGCTGGGCCGAGTGGGTGGAACAAGACAAGCAGGCCTAAGCACACCTCGGGCAAAGGCACCACTGGCCACCAAAGTTTCTGGCTGGAAAAGCAAAACCCTAAGGATCCTGTGACAAAGTGCAGTCTTATTAATGCTTGGTTACAAATATATTTCTGTCCAAAATTCTAACCTTGTGAATATGGCTTTAGTTCCATTCTAACAAAAGGTCAAATTATATCTCTCCAATTGAGACTCTTGTCACATGTTGTTGCTGCTTCTGCTGAATATATCACAGAGAAAGAATGAAGGCAAGTAAGCACACAGTGATCTCCTCCTGATTCTTACAGCCCAACAGACACTGACACCTCACAGGACTCAAGCTCTTGTATCAGTAAATGCAATAATCTCTTGCACATTTTGTCCAGCTTCTTTTCGATTTGATAGTTTTGTGCTCATTTACCATGATGATTTCCACAAGAATCTATCTTCACCATGTGAATGTGAACACATCATTTATAATGAAAGCCAAAATAGAAACACTGATATTCAAGATAAAATCTTTGCAAATTATGTCCCAAGAAATAATACATTGAATAGAGAATCATGAGATTCAAATTGCTAACCATAAGGAAGAGGGAATGTATCATTTAATATTGTTTTACTGGATATAAATGAGTTAAAGAGATTTTTTAAAATTGCATTTGTGTCACCAGCATTCCAAATCTCAATGGGACTTTTGACATAAACATACAATAAAGAATTGAATTATTATATTTGCTATGACAATATCCTATCTGGCATCTTCAATCAGAAGCATGATAAATAGTGATAATCCATAAACTCAATAAAAATGTGTTAATATATTGATTGAAAAAAAGGAAATGATGCCAGTGTGTATCTTGCTTTCTTTTCATTCTTATCCTAATATTAAATAGAATATCATCTGTTTTCTAATGTTTTGAAACAAAATTTAGGTTTAAACATACTTATGTTATTGTATTTAGATGTTCAAGTCTCACCTGCTTAGGAAAGCATCAAGGTAAGATTGCAAAGCACATGATATGTTTCAGCTAGGTTTTTTGGATGAACTTGACTTTAAGGAAACTCATAGCTATTTTTCAGTTTATTAGTTCTTTGGGAATAAAATAACATAATCATCTGCATGCATTATAAAGTCATACTTAGTTTAACTCTGGACTGTCAATCACTGACTTTCTCACCTTGAGCTAGTTACTCCCTGAGCTTATTTTCTCCTCTTTAAAATGTGGTAATAATGGTATTTAAAAGTGTTGGTGTCAATACTAAATAAGATAACCTATGGAAAGTAATAAGCACTACCTCTGACATATAATAAATGTTCCATTAATGGTAGCTATTACTTTTTACTTATACAACAAGCATGTTTTGAATTCCTACTAACTGCTATATGATCTATTGGGAAAGATACAGATGAAATAATACTGTGAGCTTGATTCTTTATAGTCCATGTGTCAACTCTGCTACCTTCTTGTTACACAAATCCCCAACTCTAATTTAAGAAAATCATAACATCCTCAGAGAGAAGTAAAAAGTGACATCCATATTCCAGAGATATTTATTTAAATCCCGTGGAGAAAAGAAATGAGGAAGCTGTTGTATTAGGGGCAAGTTCACAAATGGACAGTATGTGTGTTACACAAATTTCTCTTAACATTTGTAGCTACCTAATGAATGGAGGATTATATTCAAATATTTGAATATTTGAAAGTTATAATTCATGCTGAATACTTATTAAATAAAATCCTTCTATCATCTGCACAATGCCCTGCAAGGTCAAGCTCAAAATAAGAATTCTCAGATTCCTAGAAGTGTTTTTACTGAAATGAAGTGTCAATCCTAGGTCCCCAGATCATTTCTTGAAGCCTATATCTCATCTATTCCTACATCTGTTAAGTCCATATGAATGCATGTGGACACTCTAACCCACATGTCCAAGGTCTAATTGTGAACCCTTTATAAAGCCCACCTTGGGTGAGAGGTACCTGTTACAGTAGTGATAGCTACTCTCAGGAAGACACAGTGAGAAAAGAGACCCATTCAGACACTGAGAAGGAGTTTTGGCAGGAAATTCTGGCCTAGAATATGGTAGGGAACCCTAGGAGGGTGCATGCCTTTAGCTCCATGAATTCTGTGTTTATGAAAAGAAAACTGGCCAGAGAAATTCAGTTCTGATCCTTTTACAGGGAGAGGCCCAGTGAAGGGACATCTCTTCTGTCTGTCTAACTGCAGTAGTGGCATTGTGGTGAGGATCAGGGCTCCAAAATCAGAAGCTCTATGTTCAAATCCTAGTTCTGTCATTTAATAATTAAGTAACTTTGGGTAAGTCATTTAACCACTAAAACTCTCTTTCTTCATCAGTCAAAAGGGAATCATGATGACCTCTACTTCATAGTATTTGTATGAAGATTTGATATGTATAAAGCACTTTATAAAGTAGCTATCACAGATTAGGTACTTAAATTATACTTATAAGTATAATTTAACTTATAAGAGAGTTAAATTATAACTCCCAGAATATAACAAGTTAAATTTTATCTCCTAGAAATAGAAAATCATTGGACTTCTGTTTTGTGGTATTTTGGTTGGAATAAGTCACTTGGATAAGATTTATTTAGTAGAAATGTAAATTCTTGCTTTTGTTAAGCAACTGTGGTTTGGATTTCTGATTCTAACCATATAACAGATTGGACTAACCTAGATGCACTTTCTATTATAAAACAAGTAGAAATGTCAAAATGTTAGATATGAAATAAAGAAAGACAAAAGCAACAAGAAATACACAGCTCTGAAAAAAGAAATGGTGGGGAAGAACTTCTAGACGTGAGAAATAAAAATTATTCTGTCAGTGGGGTGAGCTAAACAGAAAGATGCATATCGAAATAGAAACAGACAAAAGGCTCTAACATCAGATGGAACCTCCATCCAACCTGAAGTTATACAAATAGCAGGGAGACAATTTCTAAATTTGCACCTAATAACAATAATATGGTCTAAAAGTATATGAAGCTAAAAATGATAGAACTAAAATGAAACATTAGACAATCCTATAATCACAGTGGAAGATTTTAACACACCTTACTTAGTACTTAAGGTAAATTGTCAAAATGATTGAAGAAATAAAGAAGAATAGGAAGAATAATTATGAAGATATCATAGAGATTCTAAGCAAAATTAAAGCTAGTTCCAATCTTCTTGATGATTTTGTCTCATCAAAGTTTATACAAAAGTCCCTCATATAAAATCTTAACAGCCTTTGAAGCCAATGAACAAACTGACCCAATGACATATATAGAACACTTTACTCAATTATTTATGCATTCATAGGAGAAATTATACTTGATATTATAAAATATTTGGAACTGAATGTCAATGCATTCTGTATACTTCAACATGGAAGGATGCATGACAACTTAAGCTTTAAATGCTTATCTTATATAGCATTTAACTACAAAGATTTAAAAAAGAGAATGTGGGCCTGGCATGGTGGCTCACACATGTGATCCTTGGACTTCGGAAGGTACAGGCAGGTGGATCACCTGAGGCCAGAAGTTCCAGACCAGCCTGGCCAACATGGCAAAACCCCATCTCTACTAAAAATACAAAAATTAGCTGGGCTTGTTGGCAGGTGCCTGTAATCCCAGGTACTCTGGAGGCTGAGGCAGGAGAATCACTTGAACTCAGTGGGTGGAGGTTGTAGTGAGCTGAGATCCTGCCATTTCACTCTAGCCTGGGCAAAAGTGTGAGCCTCTGCCTCAAAAAAGAGAGAGAGAGAGAATGTGAAAACAAATTAGAAAAGTTTGTAATGGATGCAGAAATTAAAGAAAACAATAGCAATGACAAAGAGGCCACAGAGATTATCAGCAAAATAACAAACCCAAACAAAGCCCTAATGGTTTTACAGACAAATCCCTCTAGACCCTCAAGAAACAAGGAACAAATAATCCCAAAGAACCAAGTCAGACAACAAAATGTGGTTTTGTTTTGAAATTTGTCAAGAATGATAATTTATCTTCTTGTAGGATGTTTTCAACCTCATTTAATAACAGATATGTAAATAAGCCATGCAAAATATATTAAGGAAATTAAAGGTATAAGTGAATGAATGCAGATTCTTGATGCTTCCCTTTGATCTTATTCTTAGAAAAATATGGAATTTGGCGGTTTCAGCAACTTTAGTAAAGGAGCAACCAGCTTTAGAAGAACCAAAATCCCTGGACTCATTGATTTTATATATATATATATTATTATTATGCGTAGGAGTGGGAGGCACATCTAAAGAAATACCTGCAGTCCCTCAGTTAGATGATTCCACATTCTATTTTCTATTGTGTTATAAGGCTTATGCACATTTTTAGCACAATGAGTCCTAACAAAGCATACCATGACTCTTTCAGAGAATTAACACTTATCATCATCTCCTCTAATCATCTTTCCAAAAGCAGAGAAGAACAGTTTGAGAAAACTATATAATGTAGGGAACTGAAAAAGATAACAAAGGACATAGGAAGTAGAAAGTCATTTATACTACTCATGAGTATGTAAAATTTTTAAAATCTTTAAAGAGCAATTTAACAATATCAGGAAAATGGAGATCTCTATTTCCCATAACTGTTCTGCTATTGGATATATAACTTAAAGCATAATTTTTCAAAGTGCTAATAACCACCGTGTATGAGATTAGCCAGTCAATTTAGCAAGTCTTTACCCACAATTTTTACCTATAAGAGATAGAATCAAATAGAATTAAATAGAACACAATATATGATAGACATTATTTATATAGATGAATATATAAGTATTATTTATATATATGTGTGTGTGTGTGTGTGTGTATGTATAAAATTTAGCTTCATTCCAAATATGGGTATGTGTTCATGTGGACAGAACCTGGTTTATTATGATGAGCAATGGTAAACAATTAGATATCCTTCAACTGAAGAACGGATCGATATTTTATGGTACAGTTATATGCCGGAATACTGCTCTTCAACAGTCAAAGCAAATGAGCTAGAGCCTCATAAATCACTATGCAAAATTTTACCATTTCAATTTTGAACAAAAAAGCAAGTTAAAAAATGTATCTCTACAATTTATTCAAATAGCAAACCCTATAAAATAATATTACATATTTTTACAGGTATACTTATATGGAGGGAAGGTATAAAATATGCATGGTGAGGATTTAAATATACTCCTGGATAGTAGTTACTTCTATCCTGGTTAACTTCTAGTAAGGAGAGGAAGTCATGTTTGAAGTAAGGAGGGTCAACTGTGTCTACAAAATTTTCTTTCTTTCCAAAAAGGGATATATTAATAAAACTGTAACATTTGGCATATCTGATTAGTGGGTACACATGTGGCTACATGTTTGCAATGTCACAAAATGGTTTTTAAATCAAATTTAGGGAACTTAGAAAATGTTCCTTTGGGCAAGAGGAGAATTGTTGCTAATAGTATCTTACATGAATACATTAATATTGCAATAGAAAAATTGATATTTCCCTAAATACATTCAACATATGCATGTAACTGTTATTGGTGTGTTGAGACAGAATAATCTTAAATTAACAGGAAAAAAAAGCCATTAGAAAACCTTCCCAAATAAAAAATTAGGATACTTTAAAGATTTAGCAACAGATGGCAGTCAACTAAGTTTTAGAGTTGTATAGGCTCTCTTAGCCAGTGGTCAGTTAAAATGACCAACTTCCTCCTGAGGTTCCTCCAAATATTTGTGAAAGATACCTTCAAAAATATATAATGCTAGGAATGGGGAAATACCTGTAATTCAAATTGCCATCAATGGCTTTTGTTGAGTACTTAATTTTTCTTTAGAACAAAATATTTTGCCACTTGAATGATTCAAGTCATAAACGTAGATTATTCAAAATGTAGTTGCACTCACCAAAAAATCTGACTTAAACAGAAATTAATATTTTGCAAACCACTATTATATGTTAGGGCTAAAGGGTCATTGCAAATTAAATTATTTAGTATTTTTACCTATATAAGAGGGAAACTAACTTACCTATATAAGAGGGAAATAAGCAGAGTACAAATTGGTGTTTTCACATTCTATGAAGAGCTCAATTAACATGCAGAAACACATACTCTACATTTAACTCTGCATGCTATATATAAATGATTTTTCTTTCACTTTTGTTTTCTCTTTTGAAAGACCACCCAGATGAATAAGAAAATTGATGTTTCTTTAATTAGCTTTATAATCTGATTTGGACAAATTGGTTTGACTACCTCCTGGTGGTCAAACTTTGAGGCACCTCCCAATGAGACAAATCCTTGCATAATCCACCCCCTTTGAACGTAGGCTGAATTGCAACTTGTTTCTAGTCAAGAGAATATGGTAAAAGCAACAGGACAGTCACTTTTTTGTTGTGTCACCTTATATATATGACTCCATCTTAGCTTACTGTCGTGAGTCTCCTGTTAGGCTTGAAGAAGTAAGCTGCCTTCCATATGGTAAGAGGGTCTGTAAGAGGGACTATGAGAATCTAATGGGAGCTACAGTGCCCTGTAGGAGCCCAGAGTGGCCCCTGGTTGATAGCCAGTAAGAAATGGAACCTCAGTCCTACAACTACAAGAAATTGAATTAGGCCAACAACAAGAGATTTTAAGAAGACTCCAAACTTCAGAAGAGAAGACAGCCTGGACAATTCCTTGCTTGTAGTAGGAGGTATCTCTGTGCAGATGGACTAGGTAAGCTGTAAGTGGACTCTGAATCCACAGGACTATGAGATAATACATGTATGTTGTGTTAAGCACCTACCTTAGGTAATGTGCTCTGCAGAGGTAACGAAAACACTCCTTCATCTGTGAAAACATTGGGTTATCAGTGGTTCTCAATTCCAAGTGTGTGTCACAATAATCCAAGCACTTTTTGAAAAAAACACAAGTTGGGTCCCCACTGTGAGTAAATTGATTAATTGGAATTTTGAGAGATGAGGTTGAGATATATTAATTTTTAAAAGACCCTCACATGTTTCTGATGATACTAATCTGATCTTAAAGGAAATTCCTAGTTATAAATATGTTTATAAATGTCATTTGGCATCCAAAGTTTAGTGCAGGTATATCTTATCATTTTCTCATAAAGAAAATCACACATAATATTTGCTGTAATTTCAGATACAAATTTTGAAACATGGAAAAAATTATGTTTGATAACTGTATCTATTTTTGGCTATTTCCAAATCAATGTATCCTCAATCAGTATCTGGTCATCTGTTTCCCCTCTGAGGGAGGGAGGGAGGGAGGGAGGGGGGAGAGAGAGAGAGAGAGAGAGAGAGAAACACACGTACATAAACAATTCAAACACAAACCTTACATTTTAAATGGTCTACACACAAATAGTAACTACAAATAAAGTTTGCACAAGAAAAAGGTATATCTTAATACTCTCTTTTCCTTGTCTCTAAGCCAGAATTTTCTCTTGCATCCCAACTCTTGCTGGACAAAACCCTTGTATTTTCTGCTGACTATTTTTCATACTGATACTTGAGCAAAGCTCTGTTGCTCACCATCATTAATCTATAATGAGAGAGGAAAATGTAGGTAAGGAGAGGAAAAAGTAAACCTTGCAGAACTCCCAGCTATAAATTACAGTTCAATCTTACTTATATTTAAAAAATAATGACCCAGTGGAATAGAAACTAGAGAGATTTTCCTCTCTCCATTCACTTCTAATTTATATTTGTCCCAAAGCCAAAGTACTGTGGAGAAAGACTGTAGAAACCGTGGGGCTAGATGAATTGATTTTTGGTCTTTGTCTTTTAGGAAGAAGGATAACAGGAGTAGACAGAGCATCAATGGTAACGTACAAGGGCAAACACCTCAGTTTTGATCTTTGGTTTGATGCTCTAACCTCTATAATCCAGGTTCAAGTCTCTATGGTTGTTGGGTTTTTTTTGTTGTTGTTTGTTTTTAATTTTTTGTTTTTCGAGATGGAGTCTCACTCTGTTACCCAGGCTAGAATGCAGTGGCACAATCTCAGTTCACTGCAATCTCCACCTCCTGGGTTCAAGCAATTCTCAGGTGTGTGCCACCATGTCCGGCTAAATTTTGTATTTTTAGTAGAGACAGGATTTCACCATGTTGGCCAAGCTGGTCTCAAACTTTTGACCTTGTGCTCCACCCACTTCGGCCTCCCAAAGTGCTGGGATTGCAGGCATGAGTCACTGTGCCCATCTGTGTTTTTAAAGGCAAATAAAAATCTAAAATTGGTTTTCTATTCTGGTAGCCCTCTTTTCAAATGGAGTCAAACCACTTTCCTGGCATAATTCCTTTAAACCGACTTATTATATTGCTGAAAATAATAAATGAATACATGAAAGGGCCCCTTCTCCTATTCTTCTAATCACCATTACCGTATCAAATTTACAAAATCAATTCATCATGTCCTGGGTGTCAATGAGTTTTTAGGAGTTCACAAGGCAGCCTGCAAGAAACACAAGTATTTTCTATTTACCAAAGCAACAATATACCAAAATGGTTAAAAGAAGGAAAGCATATATTTTTGAAGTCTTATCTTTTAAAAGTCAAAGAATTCTGAGAGCCTCAGTTTTCCCTGCTTTTAGATTTCAAGCCATTAGACCTGGGCTTGGGAACCCATAGATAGTAGCTTGTTGCCATTGATTTCTTCTCCTCTCCAGCATTTCTCCTTTCTCCCCTAACCATGCCCCCTGCATGGCTCCCAAGTCCTACTGGTAATATGTTCTGTTTTCCTGCTTTTAGGACAAAGACTGACCTTTAATCAGCACTTATGTGCTTTCTAATGAACTAGATCCTTAGTTGTGTTTCAATCAACTTTCCTGGTACTCCCAATATATCTTCTCATGTCTTCAGACTGAGACCTCACATTTCTAATTCTGATTGGGCTGTACCACTTGGCACTGTGAGGAGGGGAAGTCATCTGTCACTTATTATCTGCTTTATACATATTTATGTTCAATCTAATGCTGCTGACTAAAGCTACCTTTCTATCTGTGATTCAGAATTTAACATCTCTCCTCATTATATTTACTTAATATTGAACTAATTATTAAAACAGTAGATATAAAATCACTACTCATGTAATATACTATATTATAATGACCGTTACTAACAAATCACATCATATTCTCACTGCAACTGCAACATTTAATTACCTTGATTATAGTTTCATTTTTTCTAAGAACAATATTTTCCCAGAGCTCTTCATTTTTGTCATCAAAGAACTCTACCCCTGAACTCCCAAGAGCAACTTTTCTCCCAGAAAAAAAGTAGTTCTTCAAAATCAAACAAGGTGTGTTGTGCATCTCAGGAGTAGAGAACATTATAGTACACTTAAAGGTGAAGTCTGGGATATCCTGTCTCCTTCACTAGACAAGGGCTTTCTTCAAATATTGCAGTGTCCCCGTACCTACAGTGAAAATTTGAGCCTTGATAAAAATGCCAAAATTACTCTCCTTCTTGGGCCATTGGAAATATGTGAAGTGACCCAATACAGTAATTCCTTCTGGCGATATAGAGACTTCCATCTTAAAAAGTCCCTATGTAAATGTCCAACTCCAGTAGCAAGACTGTTTCTAAAGAGAAGCATGTCTACATCAGGCCGAGGTAAATACCATTTTTTAATGTGGCTACATTGATGGTACTTGTGCCTAAAATATGTACTTTCTAGGAACTTGGATCATTTTTCCCCCATTTCCTGAAGGATAATAGCAATGCTCCTTTTTGAAAACAAAACAAAACAAAATGATAAAGATGTATGTCCATAAAACCATCAGCAGCAAAGTTGCTAGATATAGGGGGAAAAGGATACATACCAACATCTCATTAGTCAGTTTGGTCACTTTGAATTAGGCCAGAGAAGGAGAATCTTTTCTATGAACACATATTTGGGGTGGGAAATGTGCATGCATTGTATTTTTTGTAAGTATGTACTTATATTACACCTACAACTAAACTGCTATTTATACCTGTATCTAAATTGATATCTTTAGCAACTATAACATTTGAAACAGCAATTAATCATTATTTTATTACTTTAAATTTTTAAAGAACATTTAATAAACATTTTAGAAAATACATTACTAGTCTTTGAAATAACATCTTGTATTAATTTGGAAATATTTTTAATATTTTAGAAAAGACATCACACATAACAATATTAACCTTAAATGTAAATGGACTAAATGTTACAATCAAAAGGCACAGACTGGCAAATTGGATAAAGTGCCAAAACCCATCGATGTGCTGTATCCAGGAAACCCATTTCACATGCAAGGATATACATAGGCTCAAAATAAAGGGATGGAGGAAGATTTACCAAGCAAATGGAGAGGAAAAAAAAAAAGCAGGAGTTGTAATCCTAGTCTCTTATAAAAAGGACTTTAAACCAAAAAGATTGAAAGAGACAAAGAAGGGCATTACATAATGGTAAAGAGATAAATGCAATAAGAAGAGCTAATGATCCTAAATATATATGCACCCTATACAGGAGCACCCAGATACATAAAACAAGTTCTTAATGATCTACAAAGAGACTTAGACTCCCACACAATAATAATGGGAGACTTTAACACTCCACTGTCAATACTAGACAGATCAATGAGACAGATAATTAACAAGGATATCCAGGACTTGAACTCAGACCTGCACCAAGCAAACCTAATAGACATTTACAGAACTTTCCACCCCAAATCCACAGAATCTACATTCTTCTCAGCACAACATCACACCTCTAAAACAGACCACATAATGGGAAGTAAATCACTCCTCAGCAAATGCAAAAGAATAGATATCATAACAAAAAGTCTCTCAGACCACAGTGCAAGCAAATTAGAACTCAGAATTCAGAAAATAACTCAGAACTGTACAACTTTATGGAAACTGAACAACTGGCTCTTGAATGCTGAATGGATAAACAATGAAATGAAGGCAGAAATATAGATGTTCTTTGAAACCAATGAGAACAAAGACACAACGTACCAGAATCTCTGGGAAACATTTAAAGCAGTATCTAGAGGAACATTTACAGCAATAAATGCCCACATGAGAAGCAAGGCAAGATCTAAAATCAACACACTATCATCAACATTGAAAGAGCTAGAGAAGCAAGATTAAAAAAAC
>NW_016107373.1:6917374-6961477 GCF_001604975.1 Cebus imitator | reverse complement strand
TACTACAAACAACTCTGCACATAAACCACTAAACCCGGAAGAAATGGATAAATTACTGGACACTTGCACCCACCCAAGCCTAAACCCGGAAGAAGCTGAAACCTTGAATAGACCAATAGCAAGGGCTGAAGTTGAGGCAGCAATTAATAGCCTATCAACCGAAAAAAAAGCCCAGGTACAGATGGGTTCACAGCTGAATTCTACCAGATGTACAAAGAGGAGCTGGTGCCATTCCTTCAGAAACTATTCCAGACAATACAAAAAGAGAGAATCCTTCCCAAATCATTTTATGAGACCAACATCATCCTGATACCAAAACTAGGCAGAGACTCAACAAGAAAATAAAACTTCAGGCCAATATCCATGATGAACACAGATGCAAAAGTCTTCAATAAAATACTGGCAAACCAACTGCAACATCACATCAAAAAGCTTATCCATCACAATCAAGTAGGCTTCATACCGGGGATGCAAGGCTGGTTCAACATACGCAAGTCTATAAATGTAATTCACCACATAGACAGGACCAAAGACAAAAACCACATGATCATCTCAATAGATGCAGAGAAGGCCTTCAACAAAATTCAACATTTCTTTATGCTAAAAACTCTCAATAAACTTGGTATTGATGGAACTTATCTCAAAATAATAAAAACAATTTATGACAAACCTACAGCCAATATCATATTAAATGGGCAAAAAACTGGAAGCATTCCCTTTGAAATCTGGCACTAGACAAGGATGCCCTCTCTCACTAGTCCTATTCAATATGTTATTAGAAGTTCTAGCCAGAGCAATTAGGCAAGAAAAAGAAATAAAGGGTATTCAAATAGGAAAGGAGCAAGTCAAATTGTCTCCATTTGCAGACGACATGATTGTATATTTAGAAGACCCCATTGTCTCAGCCCAAAATCTCCTGAAACTGATAAGCAACTTCAGCAAAGTCTCAGGATACAAAATCAATGTGCAAAAATCACAAGCATTCCTATACACCAATAACAGCCTAACACAGAGCCAAATCAAGAATGAACTGCCATTCACAATTGCTACAAATAAAATAAAATACCTAGGATTACAACTAACAAAGGATGTAAAGGACCTCTTCAAGGAGAACTATAAATCACTGCTCAATGAAACAAGAGAGAACACAAACAGATGGAGAAACATTCCATGCTCATAGTTAGGAAGAATCAATATCACCAAAATGGCCATACTACCCAAAGTAATATATAGATTCAATGCCATCCCCATCAAGCTACCAATGACCTTCTTCACAGAACTAGAAAAAACCACCTTAAACTTCATATGGAAACAAAAGAGAGCCCACACAGCCAAGTCAATTCTAAGCAAAAAGAACAAAGCTGGAGGTATCACACTACCTGACTTCAAACTATACTACAAGGCTATAGTAATCAAAACAGCATAGTACTGGTACCAAAACAGAGATATAGACCAATGGAACAGAACAGAGGCCTCGGAGGCAATGCCACATCTACAACCATCTGATCTTTGACAAACCTCACAAAAACAAGTAATGTGGAAAGGATTCCCTGTTTAATAAATGGTGTTGGGAAAACTGGCTAGCCATGTGCATAAAGGAGAAACTGGACCCTTTCCTGACACCTTACACTAAAATTAACTCCAGATGGATTAAAGACTTAAACATCAGACCTAACACCATAAAAACCCTAGAAGAAAACCTACGCAAAACCATTCAGGACATAGGCATAGGCAAGGACTTCATGACTAAAACACCAAAAGCATTAGCAACAAAAGCCAAAATAGACAAATGGGATCTAATTAAACTCCACAGCTTCTGCACAGCAAAAGAAACAATCATTATAGTGAACCGACAAACAACAGAATGGGGAAAAAAAATTTTGCAATCTGCCCATCTGTCAAAGGACTTATATCCAGAATCCACAAAGAACTAAAACAGGTTTACAAGAAAACAAACAAAGAAACCCATTCAAAAGTGGGCGAAGGATATGAACAGACACTTTTCAAAACAAGACATATATGAGGGCAACAAACATATGAAAAAATGCTCATCATCACTGGTCATTACAGAAATGCAAATCAAAACTACATTGAGATACCATCTCACACCACTTAGAATGGCGATCATGAAAATCTGAAGACAACAGATGCTGGAGAGGACATGAAGAAATAGAACACTTTACACTGTTGGTGGGAGTGTAAATTAGTTCAACCATCGTGGAAGACAGTGTGGCGATTCCTCAAGGCTTTAGAAATAGAAATTCCATTTGACCCAGCAATCTTATTACCGGGTATATATCCAAAGGATTATAAATCATTCTATTATAAGGACTCATGCACATGAATGTTCATTGCAGCACTGTTTAAAATAGCAAAGACTTGGAACCAACCCAAATGCCCTTCATTGATAGATTGGACAGGGAAAATGTGGCACATATACACATTTGGGAGGCTGCCTCAGCCTCCCAAGTAGCTGGGATTACAGACGCCTGCCACCACACCAGGATAATTTTTGTAGTTTTAGTAGAGATGGGGTTTCACCATCTTGACCACGCTGGTCTTAAATTCCTGACCTCGTGATCCACCCGCCTCAGCCTCCCAAAGTGCTGGGATTACAGGTGTGAGCCACCGCCCTTGGCCAGAATGTACAATATTCAAGAACAAGATTTTGTCTGTGTTATTCACGTTCCACGCATATAGTAGGTGCTCAATAAACAATTGGTCGACTAGAGGGATATGTTTCCTTCTTGTCTTGGAGGTTATGTCCTGGGTCAAGTCTCAAGACTAGTCAAGTTGTTAGTTACTCATCACCAGAATGGTTGTTTTAGACCATTTTGGCTGCTATTTAAAAATATCATAGACTGGGTGATTTATAAACAACGGGAGTTCATTTCTTACAGTTCTATAGAATAAAAAGTCTAAGATCAAGGTGTGGGGAGATTTGGTTCCTGTAAAGGCCATCTTTCTACATGTGTTTCATAGATGATGTCCTCTCACTGTGTCATGGTGGGAGGAGTGAGGGGTATCTCTTGGGCCTCTTTCATAAAAGAGGAACACATCGCACTCATGAGACATCCATTCTTATGATCGAATCAACTCCCAAATGCCCCGGCTGCTGATACCATCATCTTGGGAGTTAGAATTTCAGCATATGAATGCTGAGGTACACAACATTTAAACCATAGCAGTGATTCAAAAAAGATAAATGAGAATGTTAATAACAACTAGTGTTATATTTTGCATATTTATTGTCCAACTGAGTTTCCCATTAAAAGTGATATAATCATTTGTACTTTGAGGACAAGCTTTTGCTATGCCATTTTGGTTGCAGATCAGCTGAGCAATCTTGACAGGAAAACTGTTGTTAACACCATAAATTAGAAATGTCCTAATTACAAAGCTTTTTTAGATATACAGATTTCCCTCAACATGGCTTAGCCATTAATCTCTCATCTTATACTTGGAATTTTTGTAGATGTGGAAATAAGCTAACATCACAAACTACAAGAACAAATTAATCTTGCTTTTTGTCAGCAGAATAAAATCTCAGACAAATCATGTTTTTATGAAGAAAATAGCCGATTTGTAATGTAGTGGCTGAGATCAGTAGCACTTAAAAGGGTAAGCAAAGATTTTGACTTCTTCACCTTCACACTGTTTGATGAGCATTTAGACAATTCTCTCACTTCATGTTTGAACCTCAAAAAAACACATAATTTTGTGGAGGCATAGGTGGAAAGATTATTCATGAAACTCTTAGAAAATTGGAGTCAGAACATTACCTGTGTCTATCTTAAAAGAAAAAAGCAGTTAAGTAGCAAGAAATAAAGACTCTTGATTATGCATATTATCTAATGGGAATTAGGTATGATTTTTTTTGGTTGGTTGAGCATCTAGTTCATAGTAAAATCATTCAAAAAAGTTATTATGATGAAACCCATATCTTCTCTTACATAATCCTTACATAATCAGCTGAACTTTTGGCAACATTTGGAGAAAAAGTTAAAACATTAGGATGAGGGCAGTTCTCATGAGAAATTATCTGATGCTTTTTACTTTTCTTTTCCAAGAATTTTTATCCTCTGATAAAAATTCAGGTAGAATGTATGGTCATCAAATATATATGGTCATCAAATATATATGGTCATCAAATATAGCACTGATAAGAATATGATAGTTATAATGAATATTTATATATTCATTATATAAATGAATACATAATGAAGTTATAATGAATAAGAAATGAGTTATAAGAATATGAATTATAATAGTAACACCTAATATTGATATCTTATTCTACAGATCATAAGGCAGCAACAACACATACATCACTAGCTTATCAACCCCAGAGAAAAGTATTTCTTTCATTTTTTTTAACAAAAACTACAAATTTCACTGAATTTCAGAAAACTAGCATAACTTACTCAAGATAATATTTAGAATGCGGCATGACTAGCTTTTCAGCTAAATGCTTTGTGCTTTATACAGCAGATAACAAGCTTACTTCAAGACAAGAATTCCCATTTTAATGAAACATTTAAGCACAAGTCCAATATATAAGGGAGATAACTACGTATGTACTATGATTAGTTATAATGGATGCCAGACACTCCCAATCACTTCACCTCTTTTCTCTACTAGGAGGATTAAAAGGATTCCACCAGAAACTTTTTAGCTCCTTATTGCATGGTTTGAGAGCCACCGATTCACATTATGTATGGAGGAAGTGTTGCAAGGAAATGAATTAGTGATAGTCACCAAGATACCAGTACTGGTTGTGCAGGCAATGCACCATTGTACCATCGCTTTCTTGAGTGTAATCTGACAGGTTTCTCTCTTTCTTCCCCAACAGTTGCCTTAATGCTCAGTCAACATCTAGGCTGCCATAAGGCATTACCCCAGCTTATATCCACTCTCACATAAAATAGGATGCAATGCTTTAATACTGTTAATTCTATAAATGTTTCCAATCCCATTGGTGTTCCCTTCACTGGAAGAGAAGGAAACATAGGTATAAGTTTTGCCTTTTAGAATATCTACAAAATTGGCTCTGCCTAATGGATTCAACCTTCATTGTTAATCTAAAGAGAGTGAGACCCTGTCTCAAAAAAAAAAAAAAAAAAAAAAAAACCTACCAAGTTTTTATATCATGGAAGGAGCGCTGGGGTTGGAATTTGGCAGCTCCTTTCCAGTCCAGTCCAATGTGACCCACCTTCTTATATGAACTTTAGTAAAGTCATTCTCCTTACTTTTAGTCTTTCTTCCTTTGTGCAGGTAGAAGAGAGCAATAAAATGTAGTATGTTGTTCTGAAGAATGACATTCAAAATATTCAACAGCAAATATGGCAAGGATATTGTCCAAGCAGAATGGATGTTGAGAGCAAACAGGCAGGGACTGTCAGGTGAATAACTGTCCGGGTGGTAAGCATGAGGTTGTATCAGATGAGACAGTGGACATGCAGATGCTTTGTAAACCAGAGTCCTATCTAAATTTTAGGTATTATTATAATACTGGTTTATAAATCATATGCCTTATTTACTTTAATATTTACAAATCATGATGTTTCCCATGAGCTTTCAGGCCAAAACTACTTAAATGATTATGAGGATGAAGAATATAAAGCCTCATATGCATAGAACTTATATCGTGTATGTTCTGTGCTAAAACCTTTGTATAGTCACCCTTTTAATTTCTATCAAACTCTAAATGATAGGTATTATTATTAACTTTATTTCATAGATTAAAAAAACTGAGTTTCAAAGAGTTTGAGTCACATACCCAAATTTGCACAGCTAATCTTCTGCACTGGCAGAACCAGAATTCAAATCCTAGTGTGTCAGAATCAGAGCCTGGGTCATTGAAATGCAATTTCTACTCTGAAGCATCAAAAAATTCCCCAAAGTCAGAGCATACACAAAGCAGGACTTATGTGTTACTTTTAAATTGATTTCATTGACAAGGTAGGTTTATTGTACATTTAATGAAGCATTAATGTTAAGACCCCTTTCATGTACATGGAACCCATTTAGACCTAGGAATTTACCAAGAGGTGTAGCATTTTCTAGGTGGAACGGAAAAGCCAAGTTGCAATCAGAAAGCATATCTACATAAGCATTTCAGGAAAATTATCTAAAAAGAGTTCAAAAGAAAAGAATTTGATGCCCTACAATTTCAAATGGTTTAAATCATTAATTATAAATACTTGATTTTATTAGGATTTTATGATCATTAAGACTCAAAAATTGGATCGGCCCTGGTCATAGGTGTTAACTCAGGACAGAGATAGTAGGGTAGCTGGGAAACCACATTAAGCAGGGTTACTCACACTTTTCTCACACACAGGCCTCAATATTGCATCCCTTTTGATTTACTAAATCTAGGCTAGTTTCCCTTGTTACGATCTACCTAATGTCACCACCTTCCCCTTTCACAGCATTTTTATAATTTATCTGATGTGAATCCCCAGCTGCTGGACAGTATGCACCACAAAGATGGCTGTGTCTGACTTGTTCACCATTTTATCTTCAATGCCAAGATCAACATCTCGTGCAAGGTAAGTGTATGAGAACTCAACAACTATTTATTGAGTGATATTTACTGAATGATAACATATTCTATTTACTGAATGATAACATAGTCTATTTGTTTCTTACATATAATCACACAGTCTTTTGAATACCTAGATATCTTTCTAAAATAATCAGAATTTTTCATTAAAGTTTTTTTTTTTTTTTGGTAACAGGATATGTTTATTAAGGAACTGAGTGTGAAATTCTGAATTTGAAGAAAAGTCATACAGGAAAACTTCCACTGTTCATGTGAACAATTCAAAGAAACTGGAAAAGAAAACTCTTAAATATAGTAACTATGGACTTCGGTGTTGCTAAAATACAATTTGCCCTCCATAAAACTCACCAACACAAATCCCAGGAGTTACTAACAATTTATTCACAAAAATAAACACATTTCCTGTAGAACAAAATAGGTTTTCTAAAGAACAACATAAAACTTACAGAGACCTTTTGTTTTATGACAACTTCTAAAACCTTGTGTCAGTAATTCAAGTAGATCAAACAGCCAACTAGATGATGAAGATTGAGCAATCTTAACTTTTTGGCTGCTCTTAAGGGAGTAGCATAAATATTTTATGGGCAGCTTGCAAGACAGTTTGATGTGTTTCTGTAGTTTCTTCATGCCTCTCTGGGTTCCTCTGAATCAATACGTGTCCAGTCCTTGTCTTTGGTTTCACTGAATCATAGAAACATACAAGGCAGGTCTAGATGAAACCCTAGAGATCATCTAATTTAACCTCCTACACTGTAGGAATTCCCACCACAGACATTTTGAAAACTCGTGAGGGAATCTCATCAGGCAAACATACAGATGTGGGGCAGTTCCAAATATTGGCAAGGGTGCTTGTTTTACTCTGTTTCATTTCTTTCAAGCTTCATCAATACCTGCCTCCATTTAATTTATTCCTATTACATGATGATCTGCCTTCCAAAACAATGCAAGATAAATTTCCTTTTTGCTACATAACAATTTGTCAGCATCCTAAGACAGCTATCATGCCTCTTCTCGGTCCTTCTTTTAGGCTTTATTGATCCAATTTTGATAATGTTGACCAATTTGGCTCAATATGTCTTAGATAAGAACTTTGGATATGTTTACTTGCACATGAAATGGACTACATGCAAACAGACCAGACAATCAACACACTTTAGATAATTATGTTACTGAAATAATACCAATTTGGTGCTTGTTAATCCTAAACACATTCCCCAGTTTCTCAGGTATAGCTCTACAAGAATGGTGTATTTTCCAATTTACCTCTCAAATGTGGAATATTAATGGACAATGAAAAATATCAGGAGAAACAGAGGCAAGACAAAGAGCTTCTACCATTCCTGCCCAGCTGGTAATTGTCGTCAATCCATGACTCCCCCTGTGTTTTACATATTTCTCTTTTCTAGAAAGGGTGTTTTTAATTCTCTTCTTTCTTTACTTTTCATATATTTGCCGGGCGTGGTGGCTCATACCTGTAATCCCAGCACTTTGGGAAGCTGAGGAGGGTGGATCGCTTGAGCTCAGGAGGCCGACACCAGCCTGGCCAACATGGTGAAACCTCATCTCTACTAAAAATACAAACAGTAGCTGGGCGTGGTGGCAGGCACCTGTAATCCCAGCTACTTGGGAGGCTGAGCCAGGAGAATTGCTTGAACTTGAGAGGGGGAGGTTGCAGTGATCCAAAACTGTGCCACAGCACTCCAGCCTGGGGGACAGAGTGGGACACTGTCTCAAACAAAACAAAACAAACACACAACACGTATTAGATGTGTTAGTGTCCAACAATAGACATATTTAGTCTGTAGGTCTTTAGATCAAATAAACGCATATCTGGACCTGAAGGAAAGAACCTCCCATTATCCAGATTTTCTTGATTATGTATAGATACAGTAACTAGGTATTTTTTTTTTAGTTTTAGGAGGAAGAGTGTGCATAAATATTTGGGAAGTGAAATATTGATTACTGCTGACTCTAGAATCTGTTTTCTTATATTTAATAACAAAATTGCCAATCTTTAGCACTGTGTTTGCTGCTCAGTTAAAAAAAACAAAAACAAAAACAAAACACAGATTTTTCAGCCTTCATGAGGCGAAATGGTTCACACGACTGAATTCTGGTCAAAGACACGTGAGTGGATCTGTCTGGGATGATTACAAGAACATCTCTTAAAGGGAAGGATGATACATTTCTTCACAGCCTCCAATCTGCTTCCTGAAACACAGCATTGATACCTGGAGCTTTATGTGCTATCTTGAATGGTAAAGATAAGGCACATAAACCAGGAATGATAGAATGAAGAACTGGAAGAAGCCTGTGACCTGGATGGCTTTGTAGAGCTGCCACAGCAACCTTAGAATATCAATGTCCACCTTTATTTAACAGAACAAAATTCTGAGATGCAAACCACTATCTTGGGGGTCAGGTGAGTTCTGCTATTCCCAGATAAATGCTATTCCTCACACATTATTTCTACTTTTTTCCAACTTTTATTTTAGAATGAAGAGGTACAAGTACAGGTTTGTTACAAAGGCATATCATGTGATGCTGAGGTATGTATTACAAATGAATTTATCACCCAGGTAGTGAGTATAGTACCCAGCAGGTAGAATTTCAGCCCTCGTGCCCCTCCTCCTCTCCCCCATCTAATAGTTCCCCAGTGTCTATTTTCCCATCTTCATGTCCATGTGCACTAACTATTGCTTTTCAATTATTCTGAATAATCTTCTGTGGTGTTTCTGGATTATTATTTCCTTGTTATATTTATGCCCAACTGATTTTAAAATATTTTAGGTTTACATATTCTATCTTATTTTATTCTAATATGATATTGTTCGGGTGTGTCTCCACCCAGATCTCATCTTGAATTTGTAGCTCCCTTAATCCCCATGTGTCTTAGGAGGGACCTATTGGGAGTTAATTAAATCATAGGGTGGGTCTTTTCCTTGCTGTTCTCATGATGGTGAATGTCTCACAAGATCTGATAGTTTTATAAACTATTAGTTTATAAAATCATAACTTGTGCAGCTATCAGTTCCCCTGCACAAGTTCTTTTGCCCATCACCATGTAAGACGTCCCATTGCTCTTCTTTCATTTTCTGCCATGATTGTGAGGCCCCCCACAGCCATGTGGAACTGTGAGTCAATGAAACATTTTTCTTTTATAAATTACCCAGTCTCCAGCATGTCTTTATTAGCAGCATGAGAGTGGGCTAATACAGTTAATTAGTACTAGGTCATGGGTGCTGCAACAAAGATACCCAAAAATGTGGGAGGGACTTTGGAACTGGGTAACAGGCAGAGGTTAAAACAGTTTGGAGAACTCAGAATACAGGAAAATGTGGGAAAGTTTGGAACTCCTAAAGACTTGTGGAATGGCTTTGACAAAAATGCTCATAGTGATACAAACAATAAAGTCCAAACTGAGGTGGTCTCAGATGGAGATGAGGAACATCTTGGGAACTGGAGCAAAGATGACCAATGTTATTTTTTAGAAAAGAGACTGGCAGCATTTTGCCTTGCCCTGTAGATTTGTGGTACTTTAAACTTGAGAGAGATGACACAGGGTTTCTGGTGGATGACGTTTCTAGGCAGCAAAGCATTCAAGCTGAATTGGGTGCTGTTAAAGGCATTCAGCTTTTAAAGAGAAACAGAGCATAAAAGTTTGGAAAATTTGCAGCATGATAATGCAATACAAACAAAAACCCCACTTTCTGAGGAGAAATTTAAGCCAGCTGCAGAAATTTGCAAAAGTAATGACGAGCCAAATGTTAGTCACCAAGAAAATTGGAAAAATGTTTCCAGGGCATGTCAGAGACCATTGCAGCAGCCCCTCCCATCATAGGACTGGAAGTTTAGGGGGAAAAAACTGTTTGGTGGGCTGGGCCCAGGGTCCCTCTGCTGTGTGCAGTCTAGGGTCTTGGTGTCCTGCATCCCAGCCACTCCAGCCATGACTAAAAGGGGCCAAGGTACAGCTTGGGCTGTTGCTTCAGAGGGCTGAAGCCTCAAACCTTGGCAGCTTCCTCATGGGGTTGAGCATGTGAGTTCACTGAAGTCAAGAACTGAGTTTTGGAAACCTCCACTTAGATCTCAGAAGATGTATGGAAATGCTGGATGCCCAGGCAAAAGTGTATTGCAGGGGTGGGGCCCTCATAGAGAACCTCTGCTAGGGTAGTGCAGAATGGAAATGTGGGGTCAGAGTTCCCACACATAGTCCCTACTGGGGGACTGCCTAATGAATCTGTGAGAAGAGGGCCACCATCCTCCAGACCCCAGAATGGTAGAACCACTGAGAGCTTGCACCATGCACCTGGAAAAGCGAACACTAAACACCAGCCTGTGAAAGCAGCTAGTAGGGGGATATACCCTGCAAAGCCCCAGAGGTAGCACTGTCCAAGACCATAGCAAACTCCATCTTGTATCAGTGTGATCTGTGAGACATGGAGTCAAAGAAGGCCATTTTAGAGCTTTAAGATTTGACTACCCTGCTGGATTTCAAACTTACATGGCCTTTAGCCTTTTTTGTTTGGGCCAATTCCTCCCATTTGCAATGGCTATATTCACCCAATGGCTGTATCCCCATTGTATCTAGAAGGTAACTAACTTGCTTTTGATTTTACAGGCTCATAGGTGTAAGGTTTTTGCCTTGCCTTTGATGAGATTTTGAACTATGGATGTTTTAATGCTGAAATGAGTTGAGATTGGGGGACTGCTGGGAAGGCACGATTGATTTTGAAATGGGAAGATATGAGATTTGTGAAGGACCAAGGGTGGAATGATATGGTTTGGTTCTGTGTCCCTACTCAAATCTAATCTTGTAGCTCCCATATTCCCACATGCTGTGCAAGAGACCCTGTGGGAGATTATTGAATCATGGAGGTATGTCTTTCTCATGCTCTTCTCATGATACTGAATGGGTCTTGTGAGATATGATGGTGTTAAAAAGGGGAGTTTCTCTGAACAAGCTCTTTTTTTTTTTTTTTTTTTTCACGTAAGATGTGACTTGCTCCTCCTTGCCTTCTGCCATGATTGTGAGGCCTCCCCAGCCATGTGAGACTTAAGTTCAATAAACCTCTTTCTTTGATAAATTGCCCAATTTCAGGCATGTCTTTATCAGCAGCATGAAAACAAATTAATACACAGGT
The DNA here is from genome assembly GCF_001604975.1 of Cebus imitator. Taxonomy (NCBI): domain Eukaryota; kingdom Metazoa; phylum Chordata; class Mammalia; order Primates; family Cebidae; genus Cebus; species Cebus imitator. The sequence continues at coordinate 6,949,768 of NW_016107373.1, read as the reverse complement.
GTAATCAATTTGAAAAACTTATTTTATTAAACCCAACATATGGAAAATAATATAATTTTAACATGTAATGATTACAGAAAGAATTAATGAGTTATTTTGAATTTTAACTTTTCAAAATTGGATGTGTATTTTACACTTATAGAACATCTCAATTTGAACAAGTCACATTTTAAGTGATCAATAGCTACATGGAGCTAGTGGCTACATTATTGGAAAGCACAGGTCTAATACAATCAGATATTGACTTATGAGTCTATAAAAAATCATTTACATTTTTGCATTGTGTATGGGGAGTAGAAGAAGGAGCAGTGACTGGAAATACCATTTGACCCAGCAATCCCATTACTGGGTACATACCCAAAGGAATATAAATCATTCTATTATAAAGACACATGCACATATATCCTTATTGTGGCACTATTCATAATAGCAAAGACTTGGAACCAACTCAAATGCCCATCAATGATAGACTGAATAAAGAAAATGTGGCACATATACACCATGGAATACTACACATCCATAAAAAAGGATGAGTCATGTCCTTTGCAGGGACATGTATAAAGCTGGAAACCATCATTCTCAGCAAACTGACACAAGAACAGAAAACCAAACACCACATGTTCTCATTCATAAGTGGGTGTTGAACAATGAGAACACATGAGCACAGGGAGGAGAACATAATGCTCTAGGGCCTGTCAGGGGCTAGGGGGCTAGGGGAGGGATAGCAGGGGATGGGGAGGATAGGGGAGGGATAGGATCAGGAGAAATATCTAATGTAGATGATGGTGTGATGGATGCAGCAAACCACCATGGCACATGTATACCTATGTAACAAACCTGCACATTCTGCACATGTACCCCAGAACTTAAAGTATAATAGTAATAATAAAAATAATGACTTAAAAAAAAGAAAAAAATGGCATAAAAGTAACCCACTGTGTTAGAAAAGGGGCATATAAAGGATTCTATAGATAGTTACTAAATAGATGAATGAATGAATAAATATCAAACACTACCTCATAAAAATTTGTCAAGTGTGGTTCTTACTGGGTACCTCATACCAATAGCATAGGCATTAAGTACTGCTTTTCAGTCATGTAATACTTTTCATCTAAAGATATCTTTGCTTGTCTGGGTATGGTGGCTCATGCCTGTAATCCTAGCACTTTGGGAGGCTGAGGTGGGTAGATCACCTGAGATCAGGAATTTGAGGCCAGCCTGGCCACATGGTGAAAACCCATCTCTACTAAAAATACAAAAATTAACCAGGCATGGTTGTGAATGCCTGTAATCCCAGGTACTCGAGAAGCTGAAGCATCAGAATCACTTGAACCCTGGAGGCAATGGTTGCAGTTAGCAGAGGTCTTGCCACTGCACTCCAGCCTGGGTGACAGAGGGAGGCTTTGCCTCAATAAATAAATTAAATTAAATTAAATTAAGACATATTTGTTCATATACTCTTTCACAACTAATTACTGATAAAGTCATGAACCCCTTGTCTGATAATTGAGTGATTAACAAAGATTTATTTGAGATTCTGGATATGATGGAGAATTAGCTGGGTTACTTGTTGTCCTCATATCCAAAGGTAGAACATATTATGGAAGAGAGAGACAGGTTTATGAAATTGTGAAACACTCACAAGATAGAAGATGGCTGGATCTAAAAGAGAGAAAGATTAGACTAATGTCAAGTGATAACATATGAGGAGAATACAAGGAAGAACTTTCCAGCTATGTTCTTTCTCTGCTCCACATTTTTTGTTTCATGCTAGTTCAATGCAGGAAAGAAGTAAAGGCTTGATGCAAAGGTGGTGAGGTAAAATTACGGCAATGCTGTCCTCTTGCTGGGGACCACTGGATACCAACAAGTATAGGTATGCTAGGTATCCCTTTAGCATTCATACCCATACCCATCATACCCACCCATACCACCCATACTCACATGACACTGTACCATCAATATGTGTAAGAAACTATACCTTTCTATTATCTAGAATTTATGTCAAAATATCAAAATACGGACCTTTTTCCAATATACTATTCAAATTATATTCTTGAGACAAATTACTTTTAAAGATGGCAAATTGTTGACAAAGAAAACTTGAAAATTCTGCAACAAGTGCTTGGAAATGAAGGATTTTAAAATTGTCATTTAAAAATGAATAACCGGCATCAAAAGAAAAAGTGAAATTCCTAGGTGACAGGGGAAAAAAGAGGTGATGGAGAAACACAGAATGAATCATATATACTGCAGCTGTCTCAGATAAGTGTGGAGATATGGGGATGAAGGAGGAAGTAGATAGGTATTTATTTGAAGATGATAGAAAAACTGTAGAAAAGGTTTGGTTCTGCATGAGGCAGTATCAGGAATCTGCAAAAAGTGGCAGTCCTACTAGGGCTTGACATTCTTATGAAGATGAAGAATAGAAAAATCTACCCACCAGTACAGAGGGCCAGTGAGGCAGCATGTCATACCAGAGATTTGAAAAGGGAAAACTTAAACTCTGCTAAGATGCCAGACTTGTTGCTTATGCACACTGAGTTTAAATAGATGACATCTATGGGAACTTAGAACCCCAAAGTAGCATACATCTATGCCAACTCTAATGATATCACTGGTACAACTCTTATAGACATTGAAAAAGCTATGCTGGAGTTAGCCCCACAAATAAAATCTCAGTAAAAATAAGCTCACCTTACAATGTTAAAAAATACTTAGGCCATATTTCCACCTTGAATGAAAATTCAGACATAGCAAATAGTTGGGGTAAAATAAAAATATTATAAAATTGAAGAAATCAAACTAAAGACTTTACAAAATGCATGATACATATATTATAGACATAAAATAATTCAATGAAAAGAGAATAAAGTAATTCAATTTTTAAATAAAGATGAGGCAGCATTTGAAAAAGAATCAAATAGAGCTACCAGAATTTTTAAAGGTACAATCACAGAGATAACAAAAGGTTACTGTATGCATTAAATTTTGAATTAGACACTACTAAAAGTAATGTTTGTGAACTGGAAGATAGAGCTGAGGGAGTAACTCATAATCAATCACAATGAGATAAATGCATAAAAGATATTAAAAGTTAAGAAAAATTGGATTTTCAATGAGAAGATCTAAGATATATCTAAAATAATTTCTTAAATGGGGGTATTGAGAATTTTTGGCAAAGTAATATACAAAGAGTTGAAGGATATTTATTCTAGGATTGAGAGGATATAAATTTTCATATTAAGGAATGCAAAAAAAGTAAAAATAATACATTTCCAAAAGTATTGTAGTGAATATATTTGCAATTTACCAAATAAATGCCAAAGAAAAAGGCATTTTAAAAAACAGAGAGGAGCCGGGCGCGGTGGCTCGAGCCTGTAATCCCAGCACTTTGGGAGGCCAAGGCAGGTGGATCACGAGGTCAAGAGATCAAAACCATCCTGGTCAACACCGTGAAACCCCGTCTCTACTAAAAATACAAAAAATTAGCTGGGCATGGTGGCGCGTGCCTCTAATCCCAGCTACTCAGCAGGCTGAGGCAGGAGAATTGCCTGAACCCAGGAGGCGGAGGTTGCGGTGAGCCGAGATCGCGCCATTGCACTCCAGCCTGGGTAACAAGAGCGAAACTCTGTCTCTCCCCCCCAAAAAAAAAACAAAAAAAAAAAAACCAGAGAGAAAAAAATAGATTATATGCAAATGAGGAACAGTTAGTCTGACAACAAAATTCTAACCAGTGACAATGAAGACTAGAGTACAATGAAAATACGGAGATAAAATAACCTCAAACTAGAATTCTATATTATTTCTCATAAAAATAATATTTTGCTGGACAAAGTTAGATAATTTGTAATATAATGGAAGAAGATATTTTCAAAATCTGAAAATATTTTGTATGAAAAACTTCTGCATTATTTGAAAAAAAAATAATATATCCATTAGAAAAAAAAACAAAAAATGTACATAAGTTTCTTAACAAAGGGTAAACGAAAATGTTTAATAAACTGTGTTCACACTTCCTAATAATAAGAAAAATTGTAACTAAAAACAGTGAAATGGCATTTGATACCAATCAGATTAATCCTTTATAAAAATAAAACACAAGACCGAATGCAAATAACTGGAATTAGTGAAAGAGGCAACTGGCACCTGTCCGTTGAAGGTCAAGTCATTTCAAAGATTTTAAGGATATGATCCCAAAATTTCTGTCTATGTTATGTGTCTTCATAAAACTTTTTCATTATGTGTCATAATGAGACACATTAGCAGTCTTTTGGTATGAGTGAAAACGAATGAAAGCAACTTCAATTTTTTTAACAAAAAGTGAATGGATAAGTAAAATATATAAATGCACACCATAAAATAAAATGTGACAGAAATGTTAAATAAGATGTAAATTGGACAAGCTGAATAGATCTAAAGAGAGCATTTATAGAAAATTTAAGAAAAACAACAAAATTTGAAGTCAAATATGATTTTTATAACTATAAAACACACAGACTAACAATATATATTGATTTGAAATGTGTCAGTATCCAGAAAACATGTGGAAAGTAGAATGAAAGGAAACACATTAAACATACAAAAGTGAATAGTTAATGAGGATAACAGAGATAAGAATGAGGAAGTAAGCTGAGATAGAAAAATCATAAAATTAAATTAGAGAAGAGAGACAACTCAACCAATACTGGCAGAATAATTCTGTACACATGAGATTTAAAAGACAGCTTATGCGGAGAGGATGTGAAGAAATAGGAACACTTTTACACTGTTGGTGGGAGTGTAAATTAGTTCAACCATCGTGGAAGACAGTGTGGCAATTCCTCAAGGATCTAGAAATAGAAATTCCATTTGACCCAGAAATCCCATTACTGAATATATACCCAAAGGATTATAAATCATTCTATCATAAAGACACACATATGTATATTCATTGCAGCACTGTTTACAGTAGCAAAGACCTGGAACCAACCCAAATGCCCATCAATGATAGACTGGACAGGGAAAATGTGGCACATATACACCATGGAATACTATGCAGCCATAAAAAACGATGAGTTCATGTCCTTTGCAGGGACATGGATAAAGCTGGAAACCATCATTCTCAGCAAACTGACACAGGAACAGAAAACCAAACACTGCATGTTCTCGCTCATAGGTGGGTGTTGAACAATGAGAACACATGACACAGGGAGAGAGCATCACACACTGGTGTCTGTTGGAGGGGGCTAGGGGAGGGACAAAGAGGGGTGGGGAGTTTGAGGAGGGATAACATGGGGAGAAATGCCAGATATAGGTGACGGGGTGATGGAGGCAGCAAACCACCTTGCCATGTATGTACCTATGCCACAACCCTGCATGACATACACACCTACACCCCAGAACCTAAAGTACAATAAAGAAAATAAATAAATACATAAAAGACAGCTTAAATATATATATATACACACACACACACACACACACACACACACGTGAATGTGTACACATATATGTATATATAAACATGGAGAGAGAGAGGAAGAATGGGAAGATTTACTTTGGGTTCAACCTTATCCTTGGTTGAAAGATTCGATCATACAATTATAAAAATGGTCCTTAACCCTAAGAATTTTATACTGTATGTGAGGCGATAAACTTAACAGTCACAAAAAAAAGAGCAAGAAATTCAAGATAGGAAATTGTGAAGAATATATCCCAAGATAAACTAGTTCTATGGCTCCACAGCACTTTTTCAACCTCATCACATACTCTACAATAATCTTCCAGAAAGCAAGGCTGTCATGTGACTAAGAGTTTGGGGTTTTGAATTCCCGCTCACTCCCTTGGGATCCTGGACATGTTTCATGACCCTTCTGAGTCTTAGTTTCTTCATCCAGATGATAACAATAATGATGTATACCCCCACTGACTTGTTGTAAAAAGAGTATAGTGACTATCTTGATACATGTTTGCTATTTATCACTCATATTTTATGAGTTCCACAGCCCAGCATAACACTGGCACATAGCTCAATGTGTGCTGAGTAAAAGTGCAAGTTAATGGAATGTAGAGAATTAGGAGGAGTTGTGTACAACCGAGGGCACATGTTGGAATCACTAGGACAGGTTTTAAAATGTGCTGATGCCCCTCTCTTACCCTCACAGATACTCACTAACTTCTCTAGGAAAGGCGCAGACAGTGGGTTTGCTATGAAATTTAGATGGGGTTTTACTATGATGGCCAGGCTGGTCTTGAACTCCTGACCTCAGGTGATCCACCCACCAGGCGATTTTCTAATATGTAACCACAGTCCAGCACTGTGGAGCTAGGGAAGGATAGGTGTCAGCTGAAGTGGCTGGACAAGCTCCAGGAGCTGGAATGATGAGTAGCCTTTTCCTCATTAAGAGGAAAATGAAAGAGTTCAAAATAAAATTTTTTAAAGTCAGATTAAATTCATCTTACAAGAGTGGTATTTCTTAAGAGTTTGAAGGAAATTGAGCTGAAATCCCTATTATAACCATATTATAGGGTACATCTGCATGTGATTGGTACAGTATCTAAAGACTAGTGTTTATCTCAACACTCCAAGAGACATCTTCAGTTTACAGAAGATAAAATTGTAGGCTAAAATCTTGCCACTTCAAGTGTAGGCCACAGACCAATGGCAATGATATTATGTATTGGAAATACATAATCTCAGGCCACATGCAAGACTTCCTAAATGAGAACCCACACTTTCTTTAGCTTACAGGGCAATTGGTACCCACATTATGGTTTGAGAAATAATGAGAAAGATTAATCATTTTCAGGCTTGGATGATCACTGAAATAACTTTGAAACCTGTTTTTAAAAATTTGATGTTTTGACATTGGGTTTTTAAAGCCTCTCTCAAATGCAACAGTTTGAGAACTGTGGGCTAGATAATTTATATACAGTGCCCAAAGTCACACAACTAGCAAATAATGAAGATGAAATTCAATCCAGGACTCCAAACCTATTACCTTCCCATGTTACCTTCCCAAATAAAGCTCTGAGAATCAGGGAACCTTTTTTTTTTTTTTTGAAAAACCAAATGCTTTAATGAGGCTATCAAGAACAAGTCGATTATTTCATTGGATACATTAATATCGATCCATAATATACAGTGCTATGGACCACACAGAAATTACTGCTGCATCCAACAGCAGGTGACTATTACTAACATTACAGTACCAAGCATCCGCAAGAGACAGTCATTTGTCATTTTTATCAAGAAATAGGGCTTTTTTCTACTGTTATTGACATCCACTTTTTCCCAGTGCATTTTTCAATAATATTAATAAGTGCATTCCTTTGTGCTTTATATCTTTTAACTTCCCATGTATTGTATTTGTTCTTATTGCTTTATTGTTTAAAAACAATCAGAAAGAATTTTGTCATCCTATATATGACCAGGTTGCTTGTATGCTTTTTGGCACAGTCAGAAGATTTGGTATTTCCATTGCCCTACCCAGAGGCAGCCGGACAATTTTGGCATTTTGGTCCCTCCATATGGAGGTCCAACCTCGAGTCACAATTCTGCACCCGAGGATAGGGGGAGTGGTGTGGATCATTTTCTCATTACAAACGACAAGGCCAAACCACTGCCTCTTGGCTTAACTAGTCCTTAAAACGAATCCATACTCTATTTGGCAAAAAGAAATAAATAAAACCACCCCCAAGATTGCAGCATTCTCCTGGGCTTGCTCACCTGCCACCTGCAGAAATTGGAACCTTTAAGTTCAAATAAAAAATCAATTAACACATTTCTACATTTATTCAGTGTGTATGTTTTCAAGAATGTGTGTGTGTGTGTGCATGTGTGTGTGTGTGTGTGTGTGTGTGTGTATCTACATATTTATATATATGTCATCTTTTCAATGGGAGTGTAATGCCTCTGATGGTCATGATCACATGCTAATTCCCCTACACTCTGACATTCAGCACAGTAATAAGTAAATATTGTTGCTTAATAAAGTGTTTGATTAAATACATGTTGCTGTTCAATTGATGATATATACACTAATTATACCAAAGAAATATTTCTTTACTTTCAAGTTAAACCTCAAATTGCACATCAGTGTTAATATATGAGAAATGTTAAACTTTGTCTTTCTTGCTATGATTGATGCATGCAAATTATTTCACTTATCAAGACAAAACCTGACTATAATTTTGTATTGAATGTGATAAAATAATGAGGGCTAAAACCCAAATTTCCTAATGTGTAAATGGCTTGAAAATAAGCTTCATATTTATTCATTAGCTGTTACAGTGACTACTTCCGAAGATTATTTTCTGGCAGAGAATTAAACTTTACAAACAATGAGAACATCTCACTCAATAGCTAATTCACAGCAAGATCATTATCTTATTATAATAAATACCTGGATAAACAATATTTAAATATGCATAGTCCTCCTTTACAGATTTTTTTTTTCCTGAGGATATTGTAATCACTATTGTTCCATAATAAAGCCTGGCAATGAATGGAATGGGAGCTTATGAAAATAATTTTAATTATTTATGTCAGTCACTCAGCAACAGATTTGTCTCATGCAGCATTACAAATTCATTATCCCATAATTAGTTTTTAAATCTCAGAGCGGAAGGTAAAAATGAGCTGCTGCTAAGGGTAGATGTTATCACACAGAGCTGCCCAGACAGCAGTTAGGTGTGTCGAACTGAATGCCTAACCTGAACATTTGCAAACGTAGCTGATTTTAGCCGGACTGTTTCAAGATCCTCCCTTGTTGACTTTCCCTGTGAATTTAGTCAAAAGCATGGTGAGGGACACAACAAAGTTCTAAAGAACAAGAAAAAGACTTATTTTTCCCATTATATCACTGCTACAGATCTGGCAGCTTTTACTTGTTTAACCATTTATTCATTTATTCCAAAATTACTTACTGAATTGAGAAATCAAAAAATAGGTATAAAATATTGAAAGACTTGGGCTCTCATACCCAAGCAGAGCAGGGCATCAGATAAGGAGATGATGGGTCATAGAGATGGCTGAGAATTCTGACAGCTGCAGCCATAGGATGGATGCTATGTGGACACTGAATGCCCCCATCTCAGTGGAAATGTCAGAGGGGTGAAATGCTGTGGAAAACATTTTTTTTTTTTTGAGGCAGAGTTTTGACCTTGTTGCCTAGGCTGGAGTACGATGGCGCGATCTCAGCTCACTGCAACCTCCACCTCCTGGGTTCAAGCGACTCTCCTACCTTAGCCTCCTGAGTAGCTAGGATTACAGGTGCATGCTACCATGCCAGCTAATTTTCTGTACTTCTAATAGAGATAGGGTTTCTCCATGTTGGTCAGGCTGGTCTTGAGCTCCCGACCTCAGGTGATCTGACTACCTTGGCCTCCCAAAGTTCTGGGATGACAGGTGTGAACCACTGTGCCCTGTGGAAAAACTTTTTACAAGAAATGACTGGAAAGGTGACAAAGAAGGTCAATTCTCACAGGACAGATGCTTAGAAGACGTGTTTGATTGGTGGGAGACCAATTTACACTTTCACACATAATGAACCACAATGGCTTTCAAGTGTTTCCACAAAGAACCAAATAAACAAAAGCAATTTGAACTTGCAAACCAGTTGGTGGAAAAACTTCATCATTTTCAGGGCTGGGGCATAATAGAGGTTATAGCATGTACTTTATAGTGGTGTAAATAAGAAAATAAACAGAGAATAATATTTTAGCTTTGAAATTTTTCACTAACATTGTTCCAGTTGGAAAATAGAGGATAATTTTCTTTTAAATACAATTTTTTTTTCTAATTTAAAAAAGAAAAAGAACCCTAGCTTAGAAATGACAGTGTTATGGGCTGCAGTAGAGATGACACTGTCTTCCTCTTCAGATGTATAAATGAGAAAAGGAACAAAGAACAATGGTTTTGCTTCTGGAATTTCTGCTTTATCATGTTAAAATCTCATACTCATTAATGAGATCTGTACTACAAATGTTCACGTTTGTGGAGGAGGCTTAGAGATGCTCAGCAGATAAGAATGTGGGATTTGAACTCAGTTCCGTCTGATCCACCTTATAAGAATTGCATTACTGTCAGTCTCTTTAGTCTTTGGCTTCTTAACGAAAAAATGGTATTTTAATGTCTACCCTACATGCTTCGCAAGTTTATTATAAAGAGCACATGAGGGGATATGTGTAAATCATTGTAAACACGAGTTCTTATGCTTACCATTATCCGTATTAATATTATGAACAAGTATTAAGATTGATAACAACCATGACTTCTCTGATTTGAAGTTCTTTCTACAGAGAGCTCTAAATTGATTTATCCATTTTCTGAAAGAGTTGATGAAGAGGATTCTTCTCACAAAATATTTACAGGAAAAATCAAGATTAAGAATGCATTGAAAATTTCTATATTTCATTTATAACCAAAAAAACAGCTAATTTTAGCTTGACTTTGCTGCTATTTAGATATGACTGTGTGAACTTTTCCCTTTTGGGTTTCTGTTATTGTGGAGTTTGTCAAAGTCTGAAAGCCACTGGACTAAATGATTACTAATAGACGTTCTATCTCTGAAATTATTTTATTGCCTTACCATTTTTAACATGGTTCTGAACACATGTATTTTTTGCTTGATTGCGTGATTTCTCGCCTTACCCATAGTTGCATTTACAACTTATGTAACAATTTAGTCTGCTAACCCATTTACTTATTCTTTCATGCATTCATTTAGAAAACATTTGCTGATTGTGTGATGCATTCAAAGTAAAGATTACTTGAAGTACGAGAGAGGGCACTGGACTTGAAGCCAGTACAAAGTTTGTACCCAGCTTAGACAGTTATTTTCTGTGAACTTCAAGTAATTCCCTTAACCTCCCTACTTTGTTGCCTCATATCTAAAAATAATTATGATTACAATTACTGAGGACTATTAAGAGCTTACAGTGAACTAGATATTTTTATGAGTTTTTTATGTACTTTATTAACTGATTTAATTCTATTTGGTAGATACCATCAGAATCTCCATTTTACAATGTGGAAACTAAGGCTGGAAGGGGTTAAGAAACATGGCAAATAAGTGGCAGTGATAGGATTTGAACTGTGAAAATAAATGAAGGCCATCCAAATGAGAAAAAGTAAAACCTACTTACTCAGAGCTTGATGTAGCTAGGGTTCAGCCATCATCACTTACAGTTAGCAAAGACTCAAAGGCAGGCAAGGGAGTTGGAAAGTTTTATAGGGGAAAATATGGAAAGCCTCAGATAGCCTCCGATTGGAAGACGTTGACGTGGCCATTTTACATTGGTATATTCAGTCTCTTAGAACTGAGGGATTTTTACTTCAAAGCTTACTTTCTAAACTATAGACTACTTTTCATTTTAAAACACCCTTACATGTTTCTGCAATTTATAAATCCCCAAATGTGGCAAAATGAAATTACTATAATTATCTACAAAACTGTACCATTTGCTTATGAACACAGAAGTGAAATCTCTCCTCAATGTGCATCTATTTTAGCTGAGGAGACCACACACACCAAGTTGTAAGACATAGTTTGAAGTAAAAGAAGGCAAACGTGTACTTTGGATTTGTCAAAGGATGCTGATATCTCAAACGATAAAATCTTGAAAGAAGCGAGGACTCTGGAAGGGAGTCTCAAAGTCAAGTGGATCCAGAGGCCAAGCAAGAAGCACTGATGAATGAAACAAGTGGGAGGCTAACACAACCGGAAGTGGTAAAGTTCACAGCATTCATCTACAACACGCTTGTAATCTACAACTTGAGCCATGCAGGTCCCTCAACGGTGTGCAGCAAGAGATTTAGATTTTTATATGAATGTGTTTGATTTTGAAATGCTAACAAGTAGTCCATTTTATAAACAAAAAAGCACATCAAAACCAACCAAATTAATTTTAAAAACTTGATAAAAACCAAAGAAACCATGTCTTACGGGGTTCATAGGGTCCTCTAACTGCCATAACAAACTGGTACATGGAGAAACACTCTAGAATGCCCACAGGGACTCTTACGGAGCACCTCCTGTACATTTGCTGGGCTAAGCAGGTTATCCCAGCTTTTCTCTCTTCCACGTATCCAATTTCCTTTTCATCACAAGAACTGTGACAGGACCAGGAGGTAGGAATCAACATATGTTCTTTCACATAAGCCTCACAGCAACCCAGTAAGTTAGGTATTATTATGTCTTCAGGCATTCATGAAACTAGAGACAAGATGCAAAACAACTGTGCAGAAAATACAAAAATAGCTACATATCGAGTACAACGGAAATACTCAGAGAAGAAATAATCAGTTATAATGAGGTTAATCACTTTTCCACAATGGTGAGCTTAGAGGAAAGCCTTCAAATAAAGTGACTGGAGTTGGTAAAGTAGGGCTTGTCTCAGGTTACAAATCTGAAGAAGAATAAATCATTTTAAGAACTAGAATTAATCTAAATATATGTTAATATCAAGCATCTTAATTCCTAGCAAAATGTTATGAACACTCTTCCCAAAATATTTACATATTTTGAATAAACTTGTTTCTTCCCTCAGAGGCTGATAAATGCCCATTTTAGAGAACTATGTACCTTGAACAGTTAACTTTCTGATTTGGATGTGTTGCTATTGACTATTTTTGTTTCATCACTGTCTCCATGGATAGGCAGAGGTTTTTCATGAAGATAAGACAGAAATCTACTTTTCTTAAAAGATTGAAGTGACCAGCCCCTTTTCCTTCAGAAAATAGACACCAGTTATTTTTATTTGCTCCTTTAAATCTGAGTTTCCATGCAGGTGAGTTACAATTTAATCCTCCCCCTCTCATAAATCAGAAATGTGTGTAATATAAGCATTATTGTCTCTGAGAAAATAAACCTGAGAGAGATCAGAATACAATGCATCAATTCCTCAGTCATTCAGCAGAAAATGAACACGTATTGACCAATGAGTGGAATAATAACCTTGTTGACAATGTCAGCGGAGGTGTTCAATATCCAAGCAGGGGCGCAGTGGTGGGGATGGGTGGAGAAACACAGAGAGGGAGTTAAAGAGCAATATCTCTCCACTTTCTTTAATTTTCCACCAGTTCTTTCAACACATGGATGGGCAATTTCCAGCAGACTGTCATATTATTTTGAAAGTTAGACCTCCATAGTTCTCTTTTTCTGAAAAGTTCAGGGCACAGTTCAAAGAACTTAATATGAACATTTTAACAATACAGAAGTGGAGACCAAGCAAGGACATTAGAGAGAAACCACAAATTGCTAGATGAACAGGGGGGTGGAAGAAAAGCTTTTTTTTTTTTTTTTTTCCTACCCAATTCTAAAAAAAAAGCCTCGAAAAGCTATCCTTGTTCATGAGATGACCTTGATCAGGTCTTAGGAAGTTAAGTGGATTTTTTGCAGATAATCATTTAATGCAACAGTCTCCTGTACCAAATTACCTTTTCCTTCTTTGCTGATTGTAGATATTTAGACGAATTAACGGGACAAAATGGGCTCTTATTTGGGCTGTATGTATAAGGTGATGTGAATTCCATGACACTGTACATTTCCATTCATCACAAATGTATTCATTGTGTGAGAAGAACCGTATATATGAACCCTACATATAAAAAGATAGTGCAGTCATGGGTATATGCTTTTTGTGAAGAATTAAAATGGAAGCAAATGTCCTATACACAGCTCAATGATGAGATTAATACAGAAAGTAAAATTGGAAGTTGCTCATAATATCACAGCCAAGAACCCATGAATATCATCTCTGGGGTATATTGTAGCAGATTTGTATGCAATGTGTCGTGATTCTGTTTTTTTTTTTTACCCACAGGCACACACACACACCTTTGCAAGCTTATATACATAAAACCTCGGTTAAAAGAACAGTAGAAAAGTCTGCTGTGTGGCACTGGAAATGCTGGTCCGCCACTTCAGATAGTGTTCATAAAGAAGTGAGAGAGAGATAAAATAAAATAAAATTGAGTGGCTGACTAAATTCATCACATTGGAAATGATGAGGTTTGAAAAGAGACAATGGTGGAATACTTCATAGCCATATAGAATGAATACAATTCCATTTGTACAATTTTGGCAATAACAGACATTGAGTTTTTAAAGGTAGCCATCCTTTAGCAAAAGTTGATTGAGTGAAATGTATGCTTCCTTGCCAATTGTGGAATAGACTGAATGAAGCAAAGTACCTATGTGTGGGGTGGGGACCAGGCTCTGTAGGGGGCAAGTAATCTGCAGACTTTCTTTATAATTCTCCTCTTCTACTCTTAAGGATATACAACCTGTGAGACTGTTACCAGCTAAATACATTTATGAAGTTACTTTAATGACTTAGCGGAGAGGTGAGCCAGATAAACAAGAAAACCCTTGGCAAGAGAGATTATTGAAAAGAGTTATTTTTGAGCCACATAGCCAGAGATACAGTAAAACAGCCAACTATTGAATCACAGTGTCTGCAGCAAGGAAGGAGGAGTTAATTCATCTTAAAAAAATTCACCAGGTTGAAAAAGAGGAGGAAAAATAAAAGGTGAGTTCGAATGAAACAATGATACAGTCTGTTCTGCATCAGGGAGTGAGCAGTTGACATCACCAAAAGTCCTGTTGTGTCCAGACACACTCTGTTATTACTGTTCTACTAGCAATGCCAACATTGCAATTCCAAACACTTTTTGCTGCTTCCTGATTTGCCCTGCGGGGTGTAAGCTACTGATACCTAGTCATATTGAGACCGTGAAAAACAAAACAATTGCATTTGCTACCTGGGAGATGAAAGGTAATGCATACTAGCTCTGTTACCTTTGGAAGCTCTTTTCTGCCATGGACTGATGTAGCTGGAAGTAACTGAACTGGAATCACAATGTACAATAAACCACCTGCAATCCTTAATACCAATAGGTCTTTATCAAAGGAAATAAAAACACGAATGAGGTAAACAGAACATCAGGGAAATTTGCTTTACCCATTAGGTTTGGAACTGCTGAGGAGAAATGAACAGTCTTCCATCCAGAATTAGGACAGCATTGAAGAAAACAGTGAACAGAAATCAAGGCTGCTTTCTTTCCTGGCTATTTCATTCTTACCCTCTGTGGAAATCATTTGGCATATTTTCATCACTTCCTTTTATTGAGTTTTATAAAATAAATGATTTGAGAGCAGCAATCAATTACAGTCCACCGATGAGTATAATTCAGAGAAACAGAATTCCTGTTTGCTGGAGGTAATAGCAGCTAAATGCTGTTTTTCTATTTGTACACTCATAATGTATTACTCTGGAAGTGCCAGAGAGTTGTGTTTTTGTTGTTTTTCTTTTTATTGACTCCCATGGCTATACAGAAACATTACAGAACTCAAGGTCCAAGTGCCACAAGGCAACAAACTGTCTTAGGCTAATGGGGACAGTCTGTTTTAAGGAGACAACATACTCCCAGCAGCCAATAAAACATAGGTAATGTTGCACCTATACACTACAGCACAGAAAAATTGTCTCAGGCATCCCACTACACGAATTTATATAGGTTGGCTTTTTTGTAGGAATAAGACAGGTGAAGTTCCTTTCTCCTGTCATCCTCATAGCACCGTTCTCTTCCTTTTTGTCTTCCATTATTTTCCAGCCATTTTTGTCGTTTTTTAGAAATATTTATTTCCTGACTTTATTTTCACCTCTTCTTTTCCTGTCATTTTCTCTCCTTAAATATCTATTGTGCAGATACTGTGTGCTAACTGCAGAGTATATAACAAATTATTACACGTTTTCTCCCATTTGAATAACTGATGGACCAACTCTAATGTAGTATAATAAAGAGGCTTGTACAAAATGCAAAGTGAACTCTGTGGAGGAAATAATCCATTCTGCTTTTGATGATCAGGGAGATCCCGGGTAGGCACCATACAAGGGAGGGTATTTTGTGTATGTTGGCTCTGTGTATTTAATAATCCAATAATTACATTCAGCCTAGTTTGATCACTTACTTTCAGTTTTTTTACTCATCCCTCTGAAATATTTGTGTATTTTTATTTGTATATTATATTTTTCTGCCAGAGCTTCAGTTTCAGGAAGGCTAAGACCTCACCTCTTTTGATTGCTAATATGTCACCAGCACTAACTTGTGAAATCTGGGGTAGGGGGAAGAAAAATGGCCCAAGTGGAAAAGGAACATCTCTATTTGCATATTCTATTATAATCTAACAAATTCCCAAAACGTAGTAATTTAACACAACACAAATTTATTATCTTACACTTCAGGAGGTCAGAAGTATGAACTAGGTCTCACTGGGGCTAAAGTCAGGATATCAGCAGCAGCTGTGTTCCTTGTTGGAGGCTGTGGGGGAGAATTTATTTCCTTGCCTATTCCAGCACGTAAGGGCTGCCTGTAATTCTTCCCACATAGCTCCCTTCCATCTTCAAAGCCAGCAATTTCATCAGTCTGACCCCATTATTATGTGTCCTTCTCTGACCCTCCTTCCTCATTCTTTTACTTACAAGGAGACAATAGCCTCATTGGGATCACCTGGATAATCCAGAATAATCTCCCTTTCCCAATATTCCTAATTTAATCACATCTCCATAGTCTTTTTTTCATATAAGGTAATATATTCACAGGTTTCAGAGATTAGGAAGTAGACATCTCTGGGGGTGAGGTATTATCTTCCCTACCACAACCCCGATACACACACACAGACTCACACACTCATTCACTATTTTAAATTAGTGCCTTTGCAACAAGCATTCTAAGAAATAGAACAAAATTCTACTCTTTGCTACAGGCACATGGAGTTTGATGTCTATATGAATTAACCCACAACTTCAAGAACTGATGTATTTCCCAAACTGAGAAAAATCTGCAAAGACACAAAAATTCATTAATCTCTTATTGAATATTGGTCTCAATATTAGAATATTGAAGGCAGCACTAAGCATGGAGTCAAGAAGTTTCTCTTTTAGTTCCTTTTCATTAATCCAACATTTGGGAAATAGGCTGAAATCCTCTAGCCTCAAGTTTTCAACTATAAAATGAAGAAAATAGTACTTGTGCTATATTACATATGTACGTTTTTGTTCAGGGCACCCTTCATTCTTTTATTCAATGAATATATGTGTGTCAGATGCTTTGAAAGAGCCGAGATGAGTAAAACATCTAAAAAAGGGTGACTGGCAGGTTCACCAAAAGCCTCATGAAAGAGTGACCTTGAACTGAATCTTAGGGAGTAACAGGAGATTCAAAGAGCAAGGAGGCTGGAAGGACAGAGGCTATTTTGAGGATCAAAAAAAATATATATATATATATACGTAGATGGTAGTACCTTTTACACTAAAAGCAGTTTTTGGATATACATTACTATCTTTTTATGAAAGGAGTAACATAGCAATCAAAAATTTTGAAAATACTAAAAGAAGCAAGACAGAAAAAAATCACTGGAAATCTGAACACTTTGGGATGGCTGTTAGTGATACTACATATTTCATCTGATTCCCTGATTCCTAAATCTATTTTACAACCCATGGATCATACATGCATAACTTTCTTTCAATAATTTAGAGTTAGCTTACTCCCTTTAAGTATTCGTTAAGAACACCATTTTAACAATGACATAATACTCTGTTGTATGGATATACAATTATATTTTACCATTCTGCTATTTTTGACCTTAGCTTGTTCAAAGTTTCCTCCTATTATTAAAAAAAATAGAATTAATACTCCTGAACAGAGATATTTATCCACATGTGGTTATAATCATAATAATGTATTTAAGAATATGAAAACAAATGGATATTTAAAAATTGGTTTTCCATGTGGTTATGCAGTATAGTAGAAAGGAATAGCCTTTTTGCCTTACTTTCTTGACATTTATTATTATTTTAAAAGCTTTGCTCTTTTGACAGTTATAAAATGTTATCTCAGGATAATTTACATTTCTTATATTGACACTGAGGCTGAGGTTTCTTCATATACTTATTACTCACTTTTATTTCTTCTCTATACTAGCAATCATTGTATTTTGGAGAAGAAGCCAATTCTGGTGAAGATAGACTCAATAAGAGCATTTCTTCCTCTTATTCTTCTCCTTGTTCAACTCTCATAAGTCTTGCCTCACCTATTCTCCTTCCTCTACATTATCTTCAAGTGGGGAATGGAAAAAGAAAGAAGAGAAAAAGAAGAGAAAGAGAAATTTTCTGCAAAGAAGGAAGGGAAAGAAAATTAAAAAGCCAAAAGGAAATTGGGTAAAAAAGTACCGTATTAGTCAATTTTCTCGATAAAGACATACCCAAGACTGGGTAATTTGTAAAGAAAAAGAACCTTAATAAACTCACAGTTACACGTGGCTGGGGAGGCCTCATAATCATGGCAGAAGATAAAGGCATGCCTTACATTGAGGCAGACAAAAGAGAAATGAGAATAAACTGAAAGGGGAAGCCCTTTATAAAATGGTCAGATTTCGTGAGACTTATTCACTATCAGAAGAACAACATGGGGGAAACTGCCCCTTGATTCAATTATTTCCCACTGTTTCCCTCCAAGAACACGTGGGAATTATGGGAGCTCATTCAGGATGAGATTTGGATGGGAACACAGCCAAACCATATCAAATACCGAAGGAGGTTGCCATGGATGAATTTCCTACCATTCACCCCTTCCTCATCCCCTGCCCCACCACTCACATGCATAACTCTGCAGATGATAAAACTGAAGCCTTGGATTTTCTACTATACCTAACTTCATTCATAACAAACATCTAAATTTTGAAAAGTTTTGAAATATGTGCAGGAGAATATTACATTAAAAACTATAATAAATATGTAGTGAATTTTCTTTATTCTCTTGATAGTCTTAGACCTATTAGAAAATTTCTTTGAAATGAATGAGTAATTAAACATGTCAGGTTACTCTGGTACACCCCAAATGGCTAAACAGAGATTGATTCAGCCCAGCACAGAAAGTCCCATCATTAGTAGGTATAGAAAGTCTACTGTTTTTTTTTTTTTTTTTTTATTCTTATTGAAGGATAATTCAGTTTATCATGTCTAATATGTTTAATATGAGAATGAGAAAACTAAGAAAGGAGCTTTATTCTGCTCAAAATCACATATAATCCAACCCATTTTGGTGCATTTTTCCCAATGTTGTGTTGCCTTGACTTTAAATGACGATAAATTTGATGGAATCTCTACAAGTGTATTCATTTAATGACAGTAGTAAAACATTTAATTAACTTGTTTATTTAAGAAATAACAGCAACTATCTGCTAGGTGCCAGTGACACAACAAAGAAATATACACACACACATAATAATTTCTATTTACACACAAATTTCCCTAAGGAATATTGATGGAGTTAATATTACTTGCATGATTGACAGTCTAGTAAGGAGCCCAAATACTTTAGTCTGTAGGATATTCACAACATAGCTATCACTCTTATATATCTTATTTAATGACTAAAAACAAAAATAGTCTTCAATTAAATATGCACAAAGACATAAGGTTCTTAATAGCTTAGTTTAAAAGCCTTTTTTAATTTTAAATTGCACAGCTTCTCAGTAGAGGAGAAAATTTGTTATAATGCTTTAAAATTCAGAACACTATCCAATCTTTCCCATTGGATGCCCTCCATGTCATCCTTTGAGCAGACATTCCCAGGTGAAGTTAAGGGGAGGGACACTTTTGAATGTTTCAATTTCTGGGAAATGATTGAATGTCTTAGATGATTGAAGATAGCTAAAACTTACAGCTGTGTCTAATGCCAAACAGATTAATCCTCAAGAAATCCCTTGAGCCATCTACTTTCCTGTCATGTCATTTTGTTTAAACATAAGACAGTCTTTAAACATAAGTTTAAACATAAGACAGATATTTCATGGTTGGGAAAACATCAATTATAGAAACACACATAGGTTTTTATTGTTCTTCTTCATTTATTGTAATATTTATATACCTCCATATATGC
Source organism: Cebus imitator (assembly GCF_001604975.1). Lineage (NCBI taxonomy): Eukaryota > Metazoa > Chordata > Mammalia > Primates > Cebidae > Cebus > Cebus imitator. Next base: position 6,929,835 of record NW_016107373.1, on the reverse strand, counting down.
ATTTTGGTGTATAAAAGAACAATGCTTAAAAAGGTAATATTTTAGCACCCTGTGGCATAAATTACAGAAATGTCACACTCACAGTGTATTTCTATTAATGTTAATAGGTTAAATGTGTATATCAATCTAAAGTTTGCAATATAATTTCACATTCTTATCTCAAGTAATTATCACATGAACTCTAAGTGGGGGCCATTAGTCCTTCTTTAGGAGGAATGGAATGTGGTGCAGGGAGGTTCAATTACTTGCCCAAGATTAAAAACCTAACAAAGGACAAAATTAGCCAAATAATTGTCTTGAGAATCTGAATCAAGTGCACTTCCCGGATTTAGAGTCCAGAGTGCTCACCATTACACCATGTAACCTCACTCAAATGCATTTTCCACTAAAACAAAGATCTCTATATTGGATCAATTTTAACAAAAAGTTTTGTCAGTTAATTTGATAATCCTTTACACAAAACTTGATTTCTGTATTTTAGAAAAAGCCACAGAATAGGAAATAAAATAAATACTACTTTTGTTTACTCATCCATTTATGTATATGCATATATCCATGCCAAATTCAAATTACTGACTTTGCTCTTTCCAACTCAGTGCCCTCAAAGAAACTTGAGAGTACCTATTTTTGTTTTCTCTTGAAGGGGTGACCATTTTGTTTTTATCCTTTACATTATGAATCTTTCACTATATGATCAAGAAAATATAAATCATATGGCTTCACCTCCCATAAAAATGTCTAATTAAGATTAAACTTGTCCCTGTGGTTAATGTATAAGATTTAATTATAATCAAAATGATCTCAACTGAACAGCTTCTGTTTCAAAGAGTCACTCTCGCAGTGCTAAGAAGCTCATTAAATTCAATTTGCAGTAATGCGCTGCTGTCATGTTTCCTTTCTGAACCACAGTATTATATTAAAGTTCTTTGATTATTTCCCTGTAGGGCAGCATTAATGTGACACACCATGTAAAAGAAATACTCAAAAGGGATCCAAAGATGCACTACCTTCTTTTATTTGCTCAATAGATACTAATGTTTAGCAACATGAAAAATATGTAATAGAGTATTTGCAGCCCATCCAATGAAGGTGGGAAAAAAAAAATTTATATTTTTGTTTGTCCTGAAAGTCTGAAGAGTCTGAACTTAGGTGATTGCAAACATGTAGGCATTTTCATGCCATGTAAATGATACATTCTGGGATGGGTTTTTATATTTATTATAGGAATATGTTTTCATATACATATTTAATGTCCATATATTTATATACATTTGTATGCATATATATTCATATACATGAAATATATATATATATATATATATACACATATATATATACACTCATATATATGAAACATGAAGATTTTATTGTTCTTTTCAAGAAAGTTTATTCTCCTGGAAATGTTGAATTAGTGTAATCAATATGAAAAATCCTTCAATCTAAAATTATCTAGTATTACAAAGCCTGCATAATAGAGTCACTCCATTTAATCATTTATTATTTAGATGAGTCAAACAAAAATTTTAAAATCACTGTCCTTTTCAATAAGAAATTGTTTTCTAGTTTATCTTTTCTGGAGAATGTGATATATGTTTTGAGTTTGTGAGGTTAACTATTCTACAATTAGAAATAGTAAATTTCTTAAAGGATGCTAGACAAGATATACAACTGTATAATAGTCACATTTGAAATACTTAGTAAATATCATACACCCAAATCTTTTAGAAAATTTATTCCGTTTCAATAGTCATACATAAAATTATTAAGTGATATCATACCTGTTTGTGCATTTGGGAATTTTGAAAGCTGTTAAGGGTTACCCAAGTGTGTGTGTGTATATATATATATGGTATTTTTACTGTTTATCAAGCAAGAGTATCAGACAAAAATGTAATATTGAAGGGAGTTAAATAATAGCAATAGTAGTAAAAACAAAACCTTATAATTTATAGTTGCTATATAGTAAAGTAAATATTTCTGTGCTGTGTGCTGTTTAATATAAAACCTAACCCCTAGCTCTGCTTAAAATTAATGAACTCCCTGTAAAGCCTACCTTATCTATTCTCCCCACATTCTCAGCAAAGTTCCCAGGTGTCTCAAGGCTCCTGTTTTTCTTGCTGACCAGCTGCAAGGTCACAGGGCAAGAAATGCACCCAAAGAATGTACGATGCGTTTCTCAAAATGCTATTTTTCAAATGTAACATCACAAGACATGTTGCAAATTAATTAATTGTTTTTTTTTGTTCTGACTTCTGTAAACCTGTTAGCTCCTACATCATCCTCGATGTACCCAATTTTCTTTCTCTGGGGCTCAGACTTGAGATGCTAATCCTCTGAGTCTGTGGCCACCTTAATAAAATCCTCCTGTTTCACCCATTGGTCTCTCTGGTTTCCTGATATTCTGATACAATATAATGTAAAATATGGTGGCTTCTACCTAACACCATAACAATAGGGCACTTTAATTAGCTTCCAGTAGATCAATTAATTTACTAAATAATCAGTCTAGAGATTTTACGAAAAAAGTATCTCTTATCAAACTTTTAAACCTTTAACTAACTTCTCAACTAAGTTTGCCACCTCTCTCCTTTGCTTCTTTTCTAGCTTTCATCTTTCTACTTTCTCTTTCTTTTATTGCTTTAACTTTAAAATTGCTAATATTTGTTTTTAATTACACAAATTATGTAAAAAATGTCCTTTCCATTAAGATTAGAACAAGTCAAGATTAGAACAACACTGATGAGAGGTCACTAACAAGATGATGTCCGTATTTCCCTGTCCTTTTGAGAACAATTTTGTCTGGGCCACGCTGATTTCTGCTCTTTTCTGATTACATTGTTTCCTCCCGTGACCATAAGTACTCTCACATCTTCAACCAGTATCACCATCAAGACTATCCATCAACCTGCAACTCCATCTTTGAGCTATTTTCGAAATTTACCTTCTCATCTATAACTGCCTACTGAGCATTTTCACTTTGATGTCCTCCATAGGAAAGTTGTTCGACATTGAACTTATTATTTTTGGACCTCACTCCTTCATCCCATGTGTAAAAAGAATTTTAAAATGTCATAAGATTAAGTGATTTGTACCTTAGGAAATTATTGGCCACGTAGTCAATATCAAAAGCTAGGATTCCATATACATAATTTCAGAGAACATACTAAGTTTAAAATCTGAATAAATCTAAGAAATGTAGAAATTAGAAATATTAATAGAAGAATTTAACAGTATTTTTTAATAGGGGGCAATTTTATACCCCAAGGGACATTAGGCAGTGTCTAGAGATATTTTTGGTTGTAATATAAGGGGAAGCTGCTATAGGTACCTAGTAGGTTAAGTGGTCAGGTATGAAGCTAAAAACCCTACAATGCACAAGACAGGCCCTCACAAAAAAAATGATTATCAGATCCAAAATGTAATAGCACCATAATTGCAAAACCCTCGTCTAACTTTTATGGTAAAGTCTAAATTCAAAGAAATGGTCAAGTCGCTGTGAAACCATAAAAAAGAAAATGTAATTTGTGTTCGGAACTTACATTAGCAAAACCACGTCTCTACAAAAAATATAAAAAATTAGCTGAATGTGGTAATGGGCACCTGTAGCTCCAGCTACCCAGGAGGTGCAGTGGAGAGGGATCGCTTGAGCCCTGGAAGTTGAGGCTGCAGTGAGCTACGATGGCAGCACTGAACTCCAGCCTAGGTGACAGCACTGAACTCCAGCCTAGGTGACCTTTAACTAACTTCTCAACTAAGTTTGCCACCTCTCTCCTTTGCTTCTTTTCTTGCTTTCATCTTTCTTTCTCTTTCTTTTATTGCTTTATCTTTAAAATTGCTAATATTTGTTTTTAATTACACAAATTATGTAAAAAATGTCCTTTCCATTAAAATTAGAACAAGTCAAGATTAGAACAACACTGGCATAGGGTCTCAGTCAAAAGTCTCTCTCTTTTGACTGAGACCCTATGTCAAAAGAGAGAGAGAGAGAGCTTTCCAGCCTTACACACTTGGAGAATGATTGAGATAATCACAGTATTTAGTTAATTAGGAGACAAAATATTTTATTTAAGGAAAATTCCAATTTAACAGTGAAGCAAGGCAAAAGCAAGTTCTACTAGCTATGATGACTTAGAATATTTGTTTTCCTCAAGCCTGGAAATGAGCTGAGCCTAAATTAAGCAGTAGTTGATAACAGTTAATAATCAGCATATAAGATCCCTAATCATCCTATAATGGTGATAGCTACCTTTTCTATATGTTTGCTATATTGACATTGTATGTTTTAGTAATTAATCTTACCATTTTAATAAAAAGATTGTCATTAAAAGAATAATTGCATAAAATATATATTTGATATGTAAATGCTCAGTTATGATTACCTTCCATATTCACTGGTTTTGCATTCTCAGATTCAACCAATCATTCTAATATTAAAAATATTAGAAAAAAAAAAGAAAACATTAGAGGGTAGGCAGAGAGGAGGACAGCAAAATGTAACAATATAACTACAAAAAAATACAAATAAAAATACAGTATAACAACTATTTACAGAGTATTTACATTGTTTTAGGTATTATAAGTAATATACATATGATTTAAAGTCTATGAATACATAGGCATAGGTTACGTGCAAATACATCATCTTATATAAGGGATTTGAGCATCCCTTCATTTTCATATCAGAGGAGGCTGAGTTTCCTGGAACCAATCACCTGTGGATTCTGAGGTACTACTGTATATATATTTCTGTATTTGAGATGTTCAATGAGAGACTTGCAAAACAAAAATTTACAAAGAAATGGAGAAAGACATTCTTAGTCCAGCTCACAACTTCTCACTCATTTTTGACTCCTCCATTCATTTAGTCATTTAAATAGTCACATCAGAATGGTCTGCCTGACACCTCCTCTCCAACCAGGGTAGGTTTTAGTCCAATACATTAGATAATTCTGCATAGACTGTAGTGATTACAGAGTACAGTGGTGAAGAGCGAGAAACCTGGAAAACTAACCCTGATGATTTTTGATGGAATAATCCTAGGCAATAATCTCTCTGGACCTCAGTTTCCTCAGCTGAAAATTGGAGTTCACAATAATTTCTGTATCGTGGGGTTATGATCAGGATTAAATAAAGTAATATATGTCAAGTGCTTAGGCTAGTACCTGATACATTGTAAAAGCTCAATAAATATTAGCTTTTAACAACATCATTTATAATAATATTATGCACACTTTCCCTCTGGAAACTACATTATTTTTTTAATGGCTGAAATGTGTCTTTCTGTAAATACTGAATTAAAATGTAATACAATTGAAGAGAAAATATGTTAAAAAGAAAATAAGTCCAAAAATTTGATATTAATTTTAAATGTAGCAAGAATCCAGAACAATATTAATGTAAAAGTTAATTGTATATTTAGAAATAATTACATGTCTTTACACACACATCCACACATGCGCGCGCGCGTGCGTGTGCACACACACACACACACACACACAATGTGATTCAATCCTCATTACAATCCAATGTGGTAGATTCCACAGTAATCTCATTATACTGATGAGAAAGCCAAGATAAAGTAACTTGCTCAAGGTCTCAAATTAGCTATTCAGTTGATCTTAAGTTACAACCTGAGGTTTTATAACACCTTATTTTTAGTAAAGTATTTAAAAATGTACAGAATGGTTATAAGAAATAATTCAGGTTACGGTAGAGAGACTATTTTATACAGGCAACTGTCACCATTTATGATACATATGTAGACGTTTTGTAAACAGAAAATATAAGATTATATTTATGTTATGTATATAAAAATAAATAGTTTAATTGATATTACTTTGGTACTAGTTTACTTGATAGTAGATAGAAATGACCTGAATAAAGAACCAGATAAATCTGTGAATGGAAAAGAAACATAGTTTGTAGATTCAGAGTTAGAAAAAAAAAAATTTGTACCATGGATAGTAACAGAGGATGCTCTCCTCTTTGAGGAAAATGATGAAAGAAAGAGCTGGGTTTAATGTTTTTTTAATTTATAAGTTGGAAACATAAATGCATTTCCTAATGAGAAGCCTAAGACAGAATAACAAATTAATCACATCAGGACATCAGAAACTTGCCCTTTGCATTTCCTTTCTCCTGGGAACTTAAATGCTGAATTTTAATGTTGCATTAACATTTGCAATAAAAGTTAAAACCCTTAAACTAAAATGCAAACTTCCTTGCAGAGTAATGTGGCAATTGTATAAAATAACCACATCTAATAACTCAGGAGGGCTAAAGGGAAGGATAAATTGTCACTTGAAATTACAAAGGAATTTCTAAGGAGGTTTGATGAAGTTACTGGCTTAAAGTTTTTTCACAATATTATTGACAGCATCCTTTGAAAAGGCATGCGTCTCAAACCAATGTAAATATTTTCTCAGTTGCTAAGATTATTTTATTGAATGCATTGTATTTTCATTTTGGTACAAATGACATTTTGATTTTTTACTTAAAACACTTACATTTTCACTTATTGGATTTCCCCACGGTCCCATAGCCAACACATCCCATAGCTAACCTATATGTAGGAAGCTTTCAAGAACTAAAAGTCAAACCTACATGCTACAAAATATTTTTGAAAAAGCTAAGTAATATGGTTTGGCTGTGTCCCCACCCAAAATCTAATCTTGGGAGCAAAAATACAATTTTTGTAAAAAGCAATTTCTGGAAAAACAAATAGACAATATTTAACAAGAATGCTGACCAATTTAATTAATATATTAATATAAAAATTTACCAAGACACTGTGAAAAATACAAATGTAATTGTAGAGAAGAAGTAGTAAGGAGAGCAAGACTAAGATACTGTCTCAGGAGTACTTAAAACCTTCACAAAGAGATCACCGTGTGTCATGGGAGAGACCTGGTAGGAGGTAATTGAATCATGGGGGCAGTTACTGCTATTCTGCTGTTCTTGTGATAGTGAATGAATTCTCACAAGATCTGATGGTTTTATAAGGGGCTTTCCCCCCTTTTGCTGGGCACTTCTTCCTGCCATCGTGTGAAGAAGGACATGTTTGCATTCCTGTTCCGCTATGATTGTAGGTTTCCTGAGGCCTCCCCAGCCATGAGGAAATGTGATTCAGTTAAACCTATTTCCCTTATAAATTTCCCAGTCTCAGATATTTCTTCATAGCAATGTGATAATGAACTAATATAGTAAGCATTAAATTAAATTAAAAAGATATTATTTTTCTGCTAATACCCAGGACCAACTATAAACACCTTCTGTGGCAGCAGAAATACATTTTTCATAAAAAGTTATTTTCAGAAAAATTTACAAATAGACAATATTTATAAGAATGACCACACATGTAATTAATATTTTGGCATTAACATAAAAATTTACCAAGGTAGTGTGATAAATGCAAATGTAATTATAAAGAAAAAGGCATAAGCATAGTAAGACTAAGATACTGTCTCAGGACCACCTCAAAAGACCTTTACAAAGAGATTCCAGTTTGCATCAGAATAATAGATATTGTAAGTATTTGATATACTTGAAAACAAGATTAATAAATAAAAAAGCATTCCATCCCAAACTTAAATTTATTTCATTAGATTCTTTATTATTTTTTATACAATTCTTTTTTTTTTTTTTTTTTTTTTTTTGAGAGAGAGTCTTGCTCTGTTACCCAGGCTGGAGTACAGGGGTGCAATTTTGGCTCACTCCAAGTTCAGCCTCTTGGGTTCAAGTGATTCTCGTGCCTCAGTCTCCTGAGTAGCTGGGACTGCAGGCACATGTCACAATGCCTGGCTAATTATTGTATTTTTTTCATAGAGATTAAATTTATCCATGTTGGCCTGGCTGGTCTTGAACTCATGAGCTCAGGTGATCCACCCACCTTGGCCTCCCAAAGTGCTGGGATTACAGGCATGACCCACTGTTTTTGGTCATTATTTCTCATACATTTCCGATCTGATCTAATTCCTTCTGGAATTGTTGAGGACAGAATAAGTCCTTAACTAGAGGACTCTTAAGCAGTATTTGAAGTTCTGCTATTTATCTGAAATTTGGACAGAACAAGTAAGCATGGCCTTTAGAAAATTTGTACCTAGAAATATATTCCTAATACTTTTATCTGGTGATGCCAACAAATTCCTCTCGCATATTCACTGGGCAGTCTGTTACCTGGAAAATTTAGGAGATATGCAGACTAATATATCAGGATTAGAAGATCACTACTGCTACTTGGTAGCTATAAACATTTGAACAAGTGGCAAAAGCACCCTTAGTTGTTTCTTCAACTTTAAATGAGATTATGAATATTCACTTAAAAGGGTAGTTATGAGAATTGAATTATGCAGGTCAATAATTCTTTTATATATATATATATATATATATATATATATATTATTGCACTTTAGGTTCTGGGGTACATGTGAAGAACATGCAGGATTGTTGCATAGGTACATACATGTGGTTTGCTGCCTCCATCCCCATCACCGATATCTGGCATTTCTCCCCAGGTCATCCCTTCCCGGTTACCTACTCCACACTGTCCCTCCCCTAGTCCCCCCACCACAGACCCCAGTGTGTGATGCTTCCCTCCCTGTGTCCATATGTTCTCATTGTTCAACACCCGCCTATGAGTGAGAACATGAGGTATTTGATTTTCTGTTTTTGTGTCAGTTTGCTGAGAATGACGGTTTCCAGGTTCATCCATGTCCCTACAAAGGACACGAACTCATCATTTTTTATGGCTGCATAGTATACCATGGTGTATATGTGCCACATTTTCCCTGTCCAGTCTATCATCGATGGCCATTTGGGTTGGTTCCAAGTCTTTGCTATTGTAAACAGTGCTGTAATGAACATACGTGTGCATGTGTCTTTCTAATAGAACAATTTATAATCCTTTGGATATATACTCAGTAATGGGATTGCCGGGTCAAATCAATAATTCTTTACAGAGAAGTCAGTCTATAATAGAGTCTTTTAAAATGACAATCTGAGTAAGACATTTAAAAATACAAAGTAGTTTTCTGGTTTCTTCTTCTCTCTGATGTAAATCTGGCTTTATATATGTATTTTCAAATCCAAAAGCTTTCTGTTTATCATGAAATACATAATTGCTGTAACTTATGTTTCAACCCAAACAAAAAGACTGTAGAAGACAGTCTCCAAGACTGCTGTCAGTGATTTCCACCACCTAGTATGTATACCTTTCTTCAATCCCCATCTCTATAGAATAGGGCTAATCTATGTAACCAATAGGATATTGTGGGAATTACAGAATACAATCTCATAGCTCACTCACAAGTCACATTGAAGCTTTCGCCTTGCTCCCTCAGAATAATCGCTTTGGGGGATGCCAGATGCCTATTGTGAGGAGAGCCATGTAGCCCTTTGAAAAGGTCCACGTGATACAGAACTCAAGTGACCAACAGCCAGCACCACCTTGCCCGCCACACAAATGAGGCTCATGGGAAGGCTCAGTCAAGCTGTAGTCAAGCATCCAGATGACTGAACCCTGGTAACACCTTCATTTCAACATCATGGAGAGTCCTCAGCCAGAACCACCACATCATTTCAAAATTTCTTACCATGACATTATATAAGAAAGTAAATGTTTATCATTATTTTAAGCCTTTAAGTTTTAGGGTGGCTTTTTAGTGTAGCAATAAATATCTACTACAAATTTAACCCCATTTCTGGTCACAATATTGCTAGTATTTCTTAATTATCTCACAGCCTGGCTTGGCCCAAGAGGACCATTCAACTGACTCTAGTCTGATTTGGCCAACGACAGATTATAAGCTAAGTAAGTGGTTGCAAATTGATTGTTTGCAGTTGTTAGTTACAAAGAAAATGCTATTCCATGAATATCCTCTGTATTGCTGTTTCATTGTATGAAACTTGCCTTGCTGATCCTCAAGTATTTGTAGAAGAGCAAATAATCAAGAATGATCAACACTTCCCCAAAAGAACAAATGTGTAGTGTTGAGTGGCTGAGAATCTTATAATTATTATAAAAACAGTGAATAAGAAGGTGTGGTACCAGTAAAGGAATAACATCTACCCATGAAGTAGAACAGAGATGCCAGAAACTGACACATGCATATAAGGACACTTGGTTTATTATGACAAACCTGATATTTTTCTCAAGGCAAATGTTAGTCTTTTTGATAGAAATTACTGGGAAAGTTGGCTATTTATATGGAAATAATGATATGCTGCCACTACCTTCCACTACACACAAAATCAATTCCAAGTGAATTAGAGACTGACATTTAAAAAGGAATACTTCAAACTGTTTAAAGGACACTGTAAGAGAATATCTGCTGGCCACGGGCAGGTAACTATGTATTAACAACACACTCATAGACATGCAGATCACAAACATAAAAGAGAAAATGAATAACTTCACCTGTAAAAGCCAAATGACATCAAATGTTGGCAAGTGAATAGTGCAGCCACAATTGTCACAGTGGTTGGGAGTGAAAAATAGTACCACTTTATTGGAAAGGCATTTGGTATTGCCTAGAAATATTGAATGTGCACCTACCTACCATATGATGCAGCACTTGTATTCCTAAGTCCATATCCTAGAAAATCCTTGTGCATGTTCACTGGGTATCACTGAAAAGAACGTTCGTAAGTGCAATTTTAGTAGCAAGAACCAGACATGCCACATATCCTTCAAGAGTAGAGTGGAATACTATATGACAATGAAAAATTAGTTGAAGAACGATACATGTATTTCAGGAACCTTCTGCTGAATTAAAAAGAACAAGGACTAGGGCCGGTCCTGGTAGCTCATGCCTATAATACCAGCACTTTGGAGGCTGTGACAGGAGGATTGCTTGAGGTCAGAAGTTTGAGACCAGCCTGGCCAACACGGTGAAACCCTGTCTTTAGTAAAAATATAAAAATTAGCACATCAAGGATAGTGGATGCCTGTAGTCTCTGCTACTCAGGAGGCTGAGGCAGGAGAATGACTTGAACACGGGAGGCAAAATTTGCAGTGATCCAAAATTGCACCACTGTACTCCAGCATGGGTGACAGAGCAAGACTGTGTCTCAAAAGATAAAAACAAGGCCTAGAAAAAATCGTACTATATGATTCTATTGATATAAATTGTAAAACATGCAAGAAATTCAAATGTCATTCAAATATATGCAGTAATACCTAAAATAATAAGTGATAAACAAAATTTAGAATAGCAATTCTCTACATTGGAGAAGGATAGGCATGGGTCTTTATGCAAGGTAGATACGTGAGTGTTTGTAGTCCTAGTATCCTTCATAGTTTACACATATTATAAATATTCTATCTACTTGGTGTTAAAAGTAACATTTTTTAAAAATATTTATGTTATCAGTTTCATATTAGGATTGGTAATCAATAAATAAATTTTTCATGCTGGTAATTCTTATTGCAGCTTCCATAGAAACAACAACAACAAAATAACCAAAAATACTTGCTTCACTACTGGGTCTCTGCGCAGGAGGTCATAGCAAATATTTGCTATGTGCTGAAGGGAAGTTGGAGGGATGTCAAAAGCAGCACGTATGACATTATTCCTACTGTCGCAGAGACATTAAAGTCGGCATATAAAGAAAAGCAGTAATATGCTGTATCTAAGAAGTCATAGATTCCTGAAAATCTTAATATCTCATTTTATAACTGCCTTAAAACTATATCAAAAAATCATCCCTCCTCTGTTCATATCTTTCTGCAAATTTGCCAAACCCATTAGCCTTATTATTCTAAAGGGAATCATCCTCTGTAGGCCTAGAAAGCCAGAAAAGAGAGTGACAGATGCTGGTGGGAAGCTGCATCTTACAGGGTTTCAGGGAGGTGATCATTAGAATAAGAATGAGGATTCTGAAGCTTGGCAGTGTCTACCAGCAGTGAAGCAGGGACTCAGAGCTGCTCATACTTGAAGGCTGCTGCCAATCATACTGAGAAAGGAACCATTATCTTGCCCTTTTTCTGCAGGGCTGACCCTTTTAGCAGTTTTGTTCTGACCCTGGAAGATTCCAACTCATTCACAGGCTCTGTATTTTGATTACAGGCATCACCAGGTTCTCTGTGGTCCTCCATTGGCTTACAACCTTTATAAATTGCTTGGGATTCTTGGGCATGGGATATTCCGTGAGGACAAATTCTTCTGTTTATTTGTCTTTCTGAATGGTTTGCTAATCATAAAAGAACAGGACCATGCATCTTCAGTGTGCTTTGGGATGCGTAGATATTTTCAAATGTATGTGTATTTCTTTTTTCTTTTTCAAGAAAATGAAGGCTGTAAGGTGTTAACAATTTCTGAGATTTTTACACCAAATAATCAGAACTGGAAGTGAGTCCAAAGGCTTTTGAAGTCCCAGAGATTCAAGGCTTTTTACATTCTACCCCAAAGACTCATTATATATATATATATATATATATATATATATATATATATATATATATA